>NC_056730.1:833850767-834060559 GCF_019279795.1 Protopterus annectens | reverse complement strand
ATTGACATGGAAAAAGGGTCATGTTTCAGTATTTCCACAGGGATATATTTCACACATGTGATTTATCATCTTCTGCAGCTATACTTTTCAGCCTGCTGCAGGTTGTGTACTATTTTCTTACAGGCAGGGCATTTTTATTTCAGGATATATGTCAGACAGTTTCATGTTTAGCTTACACTTACAGGCTGCAAACTATTGTGATCAAGCAATACTTGCATACACTTTCACACTGTTACTTGCAGATTTTATTCCTTACTGACTACACTGCACTCTTATGCTGACTGTCATACTTTGATATTTCTTTACAGTTACTGGTAGTGGATTACTGACCTGCCTGGTGGCGCAACCACACCAGCCTATCGCCATAGGCTCTGCGGTTCACAGAACGGACACCTGCAGCTGTAATATAAATGAAGTAATATTGGAATACACATCTCCTTAATATTAGCTAGTTTAACTTTTTACATACATAATTAAATGTTACTTACTCAGTGGTGGGCGTTGGGTGTTTGCCGGGCCTCCTGGATCCAAAGGTTCAGTTGGTCCTGCTTGCGTCTCTTCAGGTCCGCATGGTGGTGATGGACCTGCTCACCTGTCCTTGGAATCCCTGTGGCACTGGTGAGTTCATGAGCCAACCGGTCCCACGCCTCATCCCTGTATGCTCCCCAGAGGACCTGGCCCTGCATGAGTTGGGCCTCATGATTGTGGACTAGGAGCCAGGCCATATACCTGGACTCCTCAACACCCCACCTCTGTGCTCGAAAGCGACTACCTTCTCCTACTCCTGACATTCTGCCTGCAGGTCTGTTCTACAATCGTTTATGCTGTGTATTCCCGCCTATGGGGCTTATATAGTCCGTTTTTCCCGCACATATCTGTGATTGGCCATTTTGGAATTGTATCAACTTCAGTAAACCTGCATTGTCATGCTCTAGTTTGTATTCACTCTTATATATGAGCTATTATTGCATTTCTAGGTACTGCTGTCATGGCTTAGTGGTTCTGTACCTTAACTATGGTGTATAGTATCCTGGGTTCGAACCTGGCCACTGCTTTTTATTTTTCATGACTGTCTAGACATGCTGAGGGGTGTGTCTGTGTAAAGGCAGTTTTGATACGGCTTGCTCAACGTTGCCCGTCGGTTAGCTTGTTTGCGCGGTGCACAGTTCCGCGCAAACAGGGTACACTGCTTTAAGCCTCATTTGGCTATCGGCACGCATATTACACTCAGCTCAGCTAGGGGCACATAGATTCAACATGTTAAACGACTGCTCAGCTACGGGCACGCATTTTGCACCAGTTAAACCACTGCTCATCTACGGGCACATGCACTCACTCTGTCAAACTGTAGCTCAGCTATGAGCACATCTGGCATATTTTCTTCTTTTGGTACCTCACATGTCTTCAATATAAATGGGCTATTTCATTACATTTTACATGAATTGTGGTTTTATGTGTACATATTTGTCAGGGACTTGTTTCCTGCTTATTTTGCAAAAAAAAATTGGTGTTGTGGGGGCTCGAACCATGGATGCCTGCTCTTCAGCTGACATCTCTACCGCTACGCTATTGCTTCCTGGCTTATTTTGCATATTTAGTTCTTATATGCTTTCCCACTGACTGCTAACTGTAGCTGCGCTACGGGCACGCCATAAACGAGCGCACTCACGGTTAAACATCTTTACAATTTAAAAAAAATATATAACATGTTCATTTATATTTCTTTTATGTTTATAGTCTGTAGGGGCATGTGTTGTGTTGTGTTTATTCACATTTCCGTGGACTCTGTTGTGGGTGTCTGCTTTGGGCACTTTCACACTTCTGGGGGCGTGTCCGCTTGCAGGGCTCGGCCTATGGACACGCCCCCTACTGTCTTACACGGACCGTGTTAGACTTAGGTGTGATTCAGCATGCTCTCATGAATATGCAAAGCATGCTGACATCACTCCGTTTAACTGCAGCCTCCGTGTAAGAGTTATAACTCTTACACGGAGGCTTCGTGAATCCTGGGGATACACACATGCACAAACAGACATACACACACAGAAACACACACACACACACACACACACACACACACACACACACACACACACACACACACACACACACACATATATATATATATATATATATATATATATATATATATTTTTTTTAATTCAACTAGGTTTCGATGGGGATTTGTTTGTACATTTTGCTGTTATTTTAATATAAATGTATATTCTTGCAGTGTTTTAATTTTGTGTACTGTATTTTCAAAATTTCTTCTTAGGTCAGACAATGCCTAACAGAGGTTTTCTGCAATATGTGCGCATGCATCTGTAGTTTGACTGCTAGGTCAGAGTGGCTTACTTTCCATTTTCTATTTATATATATGCAGATTTAATATAGTATATGAGTTGGGGATGTTTCTGGTGATCGTTTCTCTTTTACCATATTTACTTTTTCTTTTTAGTATCTCTTAGTTGATAGTTTTCTCCTGCTAAACAAGTTGACAAGGTGATGGCAGTTAATTTGACTTTGAAGTCTGTGAGGAAGAAGGGCTCTGTAACCGAATAGGAGGTGTAGGTACTCTGCACTAATCCTCACACATGTGGTGGAACAGATTTGATGCACAGCCTTCTAGCAGTCTGTTTGGTTGGTCAGTGTTCCTTGCTCATATACACACACACACACACACACATATATATATATATATATGGGTCCCTATCAAATGATAGAAAGCTCATTTGATAGAAACTAATTTCACTGACACCATAAGATAGAAAGCTCAAAACATTGAAAACTCATTTGACTGAAACTCAAAACACTGAAAATGCTATATGCCCTTTTTCCCACGGTAGTGCTATCCTGGGGTTAGTATATATAGTTGGGGGGTGGGGGCACAGCCCCTCACATAGCTTATGTAAATATTGTTTTCTCCAAACAGTTATTCATTGTAGTTATAAGTATCCATGTGTAGGATTTAAAATGTATGAAGTATGTGGGGGGCGTAGCCCCCACCCCCTCATTATGGGGGTTGTGCCCCCCACTCCCCCTAACTATATGTACTAACTCCAGGATCGCACTACCGTGGGGAAAAGGGCATATAGCATTTTCAGTGTTTTGAGTTTCAGTCAAATGAGTTTCAGTGTTTTGAGCTTTCTATGTTTTGGTTTCAGCCAAATGATTTTCCATCAAATGAGTTTTCTATCACTTGATAGGGCCCATATATATATATATATATATATATATATATATATATATATATATATATATATATATATATATATATATATATATATATATATATATATATATACACATATATTTGTGTGTGTGTGTGTGTGTGTAGTTTAATTTGTTTATGACTTTTCTGTCATATATATCTGAAAATGTAAGATTAGATACGATGGTACTTTACCGTAGTTAGCTGGAAACACTGCATGCCATGAGACTGAGAAACATCTTAATTAACCAAGCTCATGCTTTAATAGGTGTCAGTCTCTACCTTATGAACCAAGTCTTGTGCACTGTTCAGCATGAATTCTCCAAACACTGTAGTTCATTTAATAAGGTTTTATTAAATGTTCATAATATCAAAAATACTGTTTCCATTAACAGTTCCGATAAACAATTTAAGTTGCTGTACATCATTCTGATTGTCCTGAACAACGTAAACTGACATAGTCTCTGGATGACCTCTTTTCTGTACTCATGCTTGAGTGTTAGACATCTTCTCTGAAGTAACAGGTCGAAATGAACTTACTAACCTTAACTAGCCTGCTATCAAGAACACAGCATATTATATTCTCTTTTTCAGTAATTTTCCTCAATTGACTATATCCACCCCCTAATTCTTGATTCTTAGGCTACGTCTTGTTTTTAGCTTAACTTATCTCTTGATTCTTTCCTTGAGAAAAGAACATAACAAGTACTCTCTGCAATCTTCCCTTGACAAACTGTTATTTCAGCAAGGTCAACATTCAGTGGAAGATTCTTTGTTTCCGCTTTATAAAATGTTTGTATAAATGAAACACCATTTCTAGCTTATTTTATTCTTTTAGTCTGTCTAATGTCTGTAAAATGAAAAACCCTGATCTAACAGAAAATATAAATGGAAACAAGGCCATAACAGAGAATATGCCATGTCTGTTTTATTTATATAACTTCTAAGTGGACATTACTCTTCAAAGTAAAGTATTCTATTTTCAGATGCATGTTACTGTAACATGACAGTAAAATCATTAACAAGTCACACAGACTGCTGGGCAACAGAATATGAGGAAAATGAAAAACAAATTGCATCTGAGAAAGTTATTGTATTTAACACAGCTATGGATGAGAAGACAACTTGCCAAGTGTCAGTTAGGCTAAAGAATAGAAGACTGCAAGAAAGTGAAGATGGGAAAACAAAATCTGGAGAGCTAGGTTACATAATAAGAGCAAAAGAAAAAAGATGTCCTGGTTGTCTCGAGCTCCAAAAAAAACCCCCCAAAAAAACAACACTCTTTTGCAATCCTGTAACTGTAGCAAACTACTTGCTATAATTGCTAACAATGAGCTAGCTATAGTTACTTCTACATATTCATTCACACACTGTGCTGCAGCCATGACCACAAATGCAGTATTGGCATTCTCACATAAATACCAAAAGGTTGAACTCACCAACACCTTGCACTTAAGCCAGCCACCCCCTTAAGAAGAGAAACTATGTATTCATGGAAGGCATTCACATTCCACAGCCTGCTGGGTGAAGAAGTGAATGAAAGCTTGCTTCTTATATAAAGGAATATGGACATATGCATATAGTATTGAGGAATTAATGACTGGGTGTGTGAAAAACAGATAATTGAACAAAACAGTGTCAGTACATTTTGCGGGACAGAGCATACGAATATTCCTCAAACACTGACTTGGGTAATGTAACCTACTTTTAGAGGTGTCTCAGGCACAGTTACTGACTGAAACACAGCTATGCCAGTGATGGTTACAGACCGTTAATGTGAAACAGCAGTTACATAGTAGCAAAAGGGCTTTAGTAGCAGAAAAATGGAAAGCAGAGTTAAGGTGTGACATCACATCATGGAAAATAAGGAAAATGAGGAAAGAGATAGTAACTTTGTGGATGGGATACCAGATGAATTTATTGCCTGATAGGGACCAGTCTGTAGTGAGTTGTTTTATCAATGGAGCTGTGAAAGAGATGAAGGTTAATGTGGTTAAGTTTAAAAATGAATGTACCTTTTTTCAGAACTGCTAAGAGCAAGAAAGCTTAAATTATGCTTTTAAAGTGTAAAACTATGTGATGACAACTTTGTACAGCAACATTCTGATGTGGAACCTCAGCTTCAAAAATTTTGGTAAATGCAGACAATGTTATATATGTCCATAGTTTATGTTAGTACACAGCCTCAACAGGAAATGGAGGTACAAAAACTGTGAACGAGGAGAAAGCAGGGGCAACCAAGTGGTGAGACAACCTAATGAAAAATACAGTGATGACAGAATTAAGGAGACAGTACAACACTACCTTCATATGAATATTTAACAAATCTGTAAAGAGGAATTACAAAGAAAACAACAAAATACATTGTACTGGCCCCCTTTAAAATAAATCACACTAATGCCAAAAGACAGTTGATGACCTTTATTAATACAATCGAATTATTAACTTTATTCTCATAAAATAACAAATAATGGAAGTATTCACTTTATATCAGCAACATTAGGGCAGCATATCCACTCACCCTGTCCAAGTCATCCACCAGGGCAGGGTACCCACTCACCCTGCCCAAATCATCCTTCATAGCAGCATACCTACTCACCCTGACCAAAACCTTAAATGGGCAGCGTACCTGCTCACCCTTTCAAAATAAGCAGCGTCCAATAAGCTCACTTATTATTATCAAGCAGCATCCAACAACTCACTTGATCCCCAAACTTAATGCCATCAAACATCATTAACCTAGAGGGGGAACAGAAGAGGACAATTCTGTCCCTCTTCTCTACCCACTAACCTGATCCCAGTCTGTTCCCCCTCTTATCCAATAACCTTCACCATATCATCTAAAAACAATTTCAAATGTACATTAAATAAATCTAAGCCAACATCACTCAAATGCACCCCATCTGATCAAAGCCAAACACCATCGCTATCTCTGAAGTCCCCTATATTCAATAGTGTACATGCCTAATCCCCCCAATTGGCTAGCCAACCTCTGGTTAACAAACCTCCAAACCCGCTCCACAGCCCGGTAACTGATCGCATTCCTCCAAGTCAAATGTGGAACTATCTCTGACCATACTATACCAAAACCAGGCCATAATGCCTGGAACCTAAATAAATCCTCTTTTATGGTGTCCACCAACTGCTTTTTCAGAAGAATTCCCAGATCATTACCACCTAAGTGTACCACTAATATTTGTGGATAACCTACTCGCAACCTTACCACTTCAAACTCATGCATCAGTTGGTCTCATCTAAGCCCTCTAACCCAATGCCAAATAACTGTCCAACCTAACAGAGACAAACCCAGATTCTATCTATCCACCCTAACTGCTGCCTGTTTCTCCACCCAATGGACATAAGAATGACCTGGGATGACAATCTGATTTCCTGAAAGAGAGAGAGAGAGAGAGAGAGAGAGAGAGAAATTATCAAATGCATTGAAAACCTTATCTAATATAAGATAAAAAGGGATTAGAAGACCATGTCCCAAGTCTGAAGCCCTACCAATGAGAAAAGAATGCAATGCAAGCCTTTCAGCTGGAAAACCCAGGCAACGGAAAACCCTCTTGATGATTTGCATGAGCCGACCACTTGTCACCCTCCTGCCATCTGACAACCGGAAAGCTAAGTCATACGGGCCCCCCCACCTGAGTCCACCTTAATTCCATAGCCCACTTTACTGGGCAAAGCCTAGCAATCCTATCTTTTTTGAGCACTTTTGATGCACCTTTCCCCATTTGATCTGTCTTAGTCCTTCGCAGATAAATAATCACCATCCCAGGGCCTATCGTTACATCCCTTCAAAGTAATGATCCTAACAACTCAGACACCTGGAACGCACCAAAATATAACCACACACAAAATGTGACCCACATAATGTAATTCAAGGACTTCCCTTCCAATAAGGCTAAACCTCTCAGAAAAACTTTTAAAAGCATCCTCGTAAACAGCCACCACATATCACTATGCTCTCCAACCACTCTTCTCCATCCCCTCAGCAAACGACCAACCATCCATGCCTTTGTAAAATCATGTCACCCAGATACTTGCATTAATATTCTAATTGCCACTAGATCTAGCCTAACCGTTTGTAAAGCCTTGCCTAAACCCCATGCTCGGGCTAAGTAACAAAGCAGTAACTCCTCTGACTAAATCCCTTCTTCTTCCGACAATTGTACGACAAACTGATCAAATTCAAAAAGAGCCCTACCGTAAGCTTTCCTTGTGGACACCGCCCAAGATTGTTGCACCAACCTCCTGGTTACCTCGACCCAAGATACCACACCTCCTCTGGCACTTCCTCTGCCCCTAGTGGCAGCTGTCAGAACCTGGAAAACTGAAATTAGGACAAGCTGTCAAGAATGGCATTGCTCACTCCAGGCACATGCACCCCTGTAAATGAAAAATTAGTCATCAAACTCTGTAAAACCAACTTACACAAAATCAGCAATAGCAACTCTGACCTGGCTGTCTTTGTCTGCAACACCCATACCACTGCCATGTTATCTGAATGAAAAATTACCCACTTCCCCCGCAAGCACTACTTCCAAACCACTGAAGCTGCCCAAATTGGCATCAGCTCTAAAAACACAGCCTACCTTTTCCAATCCTCCTTCCAACCCCGTAGCCACTGGGCTGCAAACCACTGTCCTCCAAAATAAACTCCCATTCTGATGCCCCTGCTGTGTCTGTGAATAACTGAAGCTCCCCTTGCCCCACACAGTCTGCCTGCCAAAAGGGAATCCCATTAAAATGGTCCAAAAACCATAGCCACAGAGACAAATCATCCTGAACCAACTTGTTAACCCTAACTCAGTGGTGTTTATTCTTATCCCTTTTAACAGAAAGGCCACTAACCTACTGAAAGAACGCCATGGATGCACCATCTGACATGTGAAATTCAAGAGCCCTAACAGTTCCATAACTGCCCAGATCCAAATCTTATCCTTAGACACAGCTGACTCAATCCTAGCCTTCAATCTGTCTATCTTATCCATAGGCAGACAAAACAATCATCGTTCTGCATCCACTAACAATCTCAAGAAATCTAATGCTCTTGCTGGGCCTTCCAACTTATGCAGAGCCAATGGGACCCCTAAGTCATCACACATTCCCAAAAATTCTTGCAACCCTTCCTGCACACCTTCATGCCCCTCCCTAACTAGCAAGAAATCGTCCAAGTAATGTACCACCTTCTGGGTACCAACCCATTGCTGCCATACCCAGTGAAGTACCTTACTGAATTTCTCAAAGACTGCACATGCAACTGAACAACCCACAGCCATGGCCCTGGCAAAATAAAATTTGTTTACTACTACCATGCCCAGTAATGGTCACTCCTCCTGCCGGATTGGCAGTAAACGATAGGCAGACTCAGTATCCACCTTCACTAACTCTGGATCCTTGAAGCCCCTAATGACTCCAACAGCATCATCCAAGGATGCATAACTAACCCTGGCGTCCTCACCTGCAATGAAATCATTAACTGAGGTGCCTTTGGAATACAACAAATGGTGAATCAACCCGAACTCTCTCACCCGCTTCTTTGGTACCAGCCCCAGTGGAGAACCTTAAAATTGTCAAAAGGCAGGTTATCAAATGGACCCAGTATCTGACCTGCCTGATGCTCCTTCTCAACCAAACCTCATAAAATGTCCTCCTTACCCCAAACCAATTGCAGATTCTTTCAAGCCCTCCCATCCCCCACCAGCCTGGCTTTAATAGAGAACCCCCAATCAAAACCATCCAATATCTCCTTCTTAAGTGCAGTATCAGGAAAACATTGGAGCATGCGCCGCAAAATCCCCACCTTAATGGGAGAGTGCAGTCCCTCCCCTTCCCCTAACTCCCCTGAAGAGCCCCCCCACCCCTTGATCGATGAAAATTACCTCTACTCCTAAAGTGCTGAAACCCTTGAGAAGGCGGAAAGCCACCATCCCCTAATGTTAAGTTTGTAGTCATAGAATTAACCTCATGACACCCACACTGAGCAGCTGGATGGCTCCCCCTGCACCATGAACAAACATGCAAAAACTTGCACCCTACCCAGGAACAGCTTCCAGCATTAAAGGTCCAGCACACACCACTCCCTTCTCCCCCTTTACCACCCTGATTCTCCAGCCATAACTGTCCATCATAGTAGATGACCAGATATCTGGGTGTCGCACCTCCCAGCAGAGAGAATGATCCACTGCTTTCCGCTTCTGAAACCGCTGATCATACAACAACCAAGCATTTTCTGGCCGTATATGCTGAGCCTCCAAAATTGTGAGAAAATGACCCAAAAGGGGGCGACGTCAAAGTCGCATCTTTTTCCAGCAGCACTGCCATATAATAAACAAAACTGGCTACTCAGTTATCCTATGTCTGAGGTTGAATCCTACCTATCCTTCTCTTCCCCAATGCAGCCAGGGACACAAACCAATCTTTACTGTTAGCCAACTCAGACTTCACCAACTACTGTACCCCTTCTGCATCAATTAACTCAAAAACATCCACATATTCCCCTTCCAAATCTTCTTAACTGTGGAAGGTATGTGTGGAGTCAAAAAGATTACCCCTTGCCTTGACCCAAAAACTGCATAGTCAACCAGTCACCCAGGTGAAGGCCAAAATCAGAACCTAGTTCAGAACCCAATCCTGGGCTATCCACTAGCCCTGTACTGTCCTCAATAATTGCTTCCCCCCATGGGACTCATAACTCCCTGTAACCTCTGCCGTAGCCCCCCCCATGTCATTCCAGTCACAACCAAACTCTGTCCAGCCCCACTGCCCCAACTTTCCCTTCATCTGCCCTGCCTAAGACAGTCAATGTAAGGTCATTACCTGATCTTCTGTCTCTTCTGGCTGGACTCTCCCACCTGTTCTGCTGCTGTGTCAGCTCCTCTGCCTGGGCCACTATCACCTATCATCACTGATGAAGTCTCTGTATGCTGGCCACCTGTCACCAGAGTACCTACAAGACATCCTGAAAGTACGTTAGTGCCACCAACTCACACCTAAATGTGACACCACTTCTCCTGCTCCAATAATATAACTAAGCCCCTCCCCAAACCTACCTTACTTCCCCTAACTCCACAAACCAATTAATCCATTAATTTCCAAAGCCCAGCTACCTGACTTAACAATATAGACCCTCCCTTCCCCATTCCCTATATACAACTCCCCTTTCCTCCCCCAACCCAAAAAGAGGGTCCTGAACAAATTGGTTTGTCCCAAATGTAATTTTTTACTGTACTATTCCCAGCCTAGTAGCCATCAAAACTTCTCTAAAACAACATCTAAATAATTCATGGCTGTGCTCGTGCTCTGCTCCTGGCTAATGTCACTTCTTCTTTTCATTTCTGCTCTTCACGCCACTGTCTGATTTTCTACGAGCTGACATTCTCACCTCATCTTATGTAACACTAACAAGCACTGCTCGATAAAACAGATCTGTGTCTGCTGTCCCCACTTTCTATACTCTCCCCTTTCTCTGCCAACAATGCTTTTCACTATTCTATAATAATACTGAAGCTGCTCATTATCACCACTGTCTAACTAAAAAAAAAAAAATATCTGACAAATGAAGAAATGTACTGTACTCATCCTATGTCTATAAAAACGTGTATTATACTGTATATATGTTGGATACCTCATGTTGTAATTAAATTGGTGAATTGTCTGTTTTTCCACATGAATATTGAACACCTGTTCTATGTATTATGCTAAGAAGCTCTAATATGTTGGTACGTTATGTCTGTAATTGGAGATTTTGTCTCCGGGCCTCTGCTGAAAATTAGTTCTTCTTGACCCAGTCAGACTATCCCCGTAAACAAATGTCAAATAGAATAAATAAATAAATATTGCATGATGTCTTGCATTTCATAGTACTTGCTGTTTGGAGTAGGCCCATCCATTCTTATAGCTCCCTGAGACTCTTAATCCAGGCCTGGACACAGTGAATTATTTTCTTTAATATATCAGTTAACAAGAAGAGTAATGGGGCAAGAAACTTTACAAGTAGATAACTTTTTGGGAAATGAGAAAGTTGCCACCAGAAACAGGTATAAGCTTGATGAGAAGTCACAATCTTAATTATGGGGAGGCAAGGTTCACTTCCGAAGGAGATGTCAGGTATGTGAGCTACAGGAGTAGAGCTGTTAAATCTAGAGGCATGAAAATATTATGTTTGAAAGGGTGAAAAACAGAACTAGTTAACAAATTAACTGCAAATATCACAGTAAATGAGCAATATATCAAATTAGCACAGCAAATTCAAAAGATGCTTCTATACAAGAAAAAAATGCGCTCAAATATTTACAAATTAATAACTAAAATTAAATTTCAAAATACAATTCTATTCTCAAATTATTGGGATGGAAAAAGTAGTAATATGACATTAAACCAGAAAGAATTAGCCATTGAAAATACCATGAAATGAACACCTTTTAAGAAACTAATTTACACTCAGATCATGATTTTCAATAACGCATATCATACACCTGTCCATCTAAACAGATTTAATCCAACTAATTCACCATACTGTCCCTTTTGTCCTAATAAAGAAGCAGATGTCCTTCATATTTTTTAGAGCTGCAAAAAGGTTTATAAATTGTGGTGCTCTTTAAAATTCCTACTAGAAAAAACAGGTTACTCGAAATCTACTGTCATGGGAAACAGCATTATTACACATTTTCACAGGCACTAACGGCCATTTCAATAAACACATCAGAATAACACTACATGCCCTATTAAAATTTTATATAGCTAAAAGCTGATTGGACAGATCCAAGCTTACTTGGGCAGAGTATAAAAATATGGCCAAAAACCATATATTGGCTAAGAAACGTTATACTAAAAGCCAAAAGAAACTTACATACTACCAAATTATTGTAAAACCCTGATTGATATTTTCTCATGAATGACAAAGTATTTTATAGATTCATAATGACTTTAAATATATTCTCTATTCAAGAGTAGTAACAACATAAATTAAGGTGACAACTTTTTGTATATATGTGTATACAGTATAGGTAGCTTAGTTTTGTGTGTGTTTTTGTGTTGCTGTTACGTTTCAGGACCATTTCTTATTATTATTATCATCACGTGTAAGAAACTTGTAACTTTATACTCTTACCTTCTGGTTGAGTCACAAACATAATGTCAACATTAAGGTAGTTTTCTTCTGTTGACTCTATTCTAAATTGATGTAGTTTTTATTAAAATGTCCAAATGTCTAGTTAAATAATCTGTTCATATTGTGTAAAATTGTAACATCAATAGTTTTGACCTGATACTTTGTTTTGATACTACAGAAAATAATAAAAAGACATGAAAAAAAAAGAAAAACTCTGAACTAATGTTATTAAAATGCAACAAAGTGGGATGAAATATCCATTTGGATGACAGAGAAAGAGAATGGACTGATCTGAGTGGGTTTCCCTGGGTTAAGGAACTTTGACTGTTCTCAGTTTGATGTGCTAAAACATAAGATTGTTGCTTCTTATATGCATGCCCTTTGTCTAATTCCAAGACTCTGCAAAATGAATAAATGTCTGTTCTGGTTATATGATAATTTTTTGGTTCTCATTTTAAATTAAACAACACAAACAATTCAGATGTAACTCTAATACTTTGCACAGATTGTGTATGTGGTTTGCTTGATGTTAATGAATAAAATGGGCACTG
Organism: Protopterus annectens; assembly: GCF_019279795.1. Lineage (NCBI taxonomy): Eukaryota > Metazoa > Chordata > Ceratodontiformes > Protopteridae > Protopterus > Protopterus annectens. The sequence goes on along the minus strand of NC_056730.1, from coordinate 834,047,676 downwards.
TATGTGCATTGAATCTGGTGTTTTACATGCAGATATCTACAGTAATGGAGCTATTTTGCATTATTAATAATGTTGTTGAACTAGGACGGCTGCAGTGGTACAGCGGTTAGCATTGTCACCTCACAGCAAGAGGCTCTCCGGTTTGATCTTCGGCTGGGGTGTCTTCTGTGCGGAGTCTGCATGTCCTCCCTGCAGTCGTGTGGGTTTCCTCTGGGTGCTCCAGTTTTCTCCCACATCCCCAAAGACATGCTGCAAGTGGATTGGACATGCTAAAACTGGCCCTAGGTGTAAGTGCGTGCATGTGTGTGTGTGTGTGTGTGTGTGTGTGTGTGTGTGTGTGTGTGTGTGTGTGTGCCTTCCGTGGAAGGTTGGGCGCCGGGCTGACAACTTGACACAGTAAAACTCCACTGCCAATCATGCGCGGACAAGGTGATCCGCTGTGGCGACCCCTAACTGGGCAAAAGCTGAAAGAGAGAGAGAGAGAATAATGTTGTTGCACTCCTTATTAGCGCTGGCATGCACAGAGAGCTTTGTGATGTATAGGGATAAATACTGACCACCCTGAGTGATCTGTTGACATGGAGCTGCTCCTTGCTATCCTAAAGAGATTGAATGGTAGCCACTTTGAGTGAATAATTGGTCAGTAGTCTTTACAAGGATATTATTTGTTTTATACTACAGGGTTGTGCAGGATCATTCATTACATGTAAGAGTAAATAGGAGTCATATTGTGTGACATACATGAGAAGACCTACTTCTAGAGGATATACAAAAGATGACATGAAGCCATCATAATTGACTGGAAGGGGCTTGGTCTTAATGATGTTGTCTAACACTAAATTAACGGCAAGATTGTGAGAGAGGGAAAGACTCATGAAGTCCAAAATGAGAAGTCAAATGATTGCAGACTTCTGGCAAAAGAGCTCAAGTTAGTAAAGTCACAGCTACAGCTATATTTCAGCCTGGAATGTTTACTAATATGTCTACCATTTTGTGAGAAGTGACTGGATGCTGACATGCTGCATGAGCTCCTTCTGTTGTTATCTTATAAAAAGCACATGTTATTACTAAATGGGTTTGTAGTAATTCCTAAAATCATTATGTGTGTGGCAAGAAAGATTGTTACAGGGCAGTTATTCAATGAAGTCCTGAGATATGCATTACAGAATATTGATTTGTTTGTGTCTTTCGGCTTTTCCCGGTTAGGGGTCACTACAGCGGAACTTTGGTCCGCTAACGATTGGCAGTGGATTTTTACGGTGCCGAGTTCCCATTCTGATGCCCAACCTTCAAAGAAGGCACACCCATTCATGCATGCACCAACCTGCATGTCTTTATATGTCACTCGACCGCAGGAAGAACATGCAGACTCCACACAGAAGGTGCTCCAACCGAGAATCGAATGGGAGAACCTCTTGCTGTGAGGTGACAACGCTAAACGCTGCACCACTGCAGCCTCGCATTGCAGAATATTGATAATTCTACAACAAGAGATTTACATTGACTGGAATATTGAAAACTCCACTAATTAGAAACATTCCTTGGAATATTGTGGAATGACTTTTATTAGCGGTCCTCAGATTTTTACATTAGTAGTGAATGTAGGTGTATTAAGGATTTCTGTTATGAAGGCACCATGTTTTCTGTGGCCATTTGCTAAACAGTAAGAATAATTTTTGTAATTAATTTAAATAGGAATGATTGTGGTGCTATGAATGGTATCCAGTTAATGGAGTTAGCATTGCAGGTGGTTGTAAAAAAGAATTGGAGCCTTCATTCACACTCACCTTGCTGTGCATATCTGAAAGATACGCTTAGTATATTGGGGGAAGAATATATAAGGAGGTGAATATACAGAAGTAGTAGAAGGTCATTGTAGGGCTATAATGCCCTCCACACATTAAGGCCAGCTGCTCTACAGGTGACGTCTAAAGGTGGGGGTGTCTCAATCTACTTCAAGAAGAAGGTCACCTCAAGGCTGGTCAAACAAGATAACTAATTTGAGCTTCTCCACATCAAAATGACCATAGGCAAAGTCCCATATCATATCCTTTCTAGTTATAGGTCCCCCTCTATGACCCAGGAAACCTATAACTCAAACTTACTAGAGACACTCACCATTCAACCCAATATCATATTCATGGGTGACTTTAACTACTGCACTGTAAACTGGAAATCATGTATGACCTCCAAACCTGCAGGTCCAGAGATTCCTGGACATTGTAAATATTAACACCCTAAACCAGATAGTCCACACACCCACTACAGGAGCAAACATATTGGACCTGTACCTCTCTAACATTGGAGAATGCTGCACCTCTGCAAATGTAATGTCCTCTCTGATAAGGCCAGACCATTAATCTGTCTCCTTTGAAATAAAAATAAAACCAAGGACCCCAGTTAACCCCAAAACATTTAGGAACATTTCTAAGGCAAAGAGTTCCTATTATTAGGTGACAATCTGACAAAATTTCAAGCCTCAAAAACCCTGAGAACACAGGTGCCTATGCAGAAATGTACACAGATACTCTATACAATCATGATAATAAATGCACAGAGTGCATACCAGAAATAAGCACAGAACAAACTCAGAAAACAAGTTATCTGGTGAAGTCTGAACATCAATAGGGCTATACAACATAAGGAAGAAAGTCATAGAAAAAGTCAGGATAAAAACTCTGTCATCAATCTAAACAAACAACTTAGAGGACTAATCAGGTCTAACCAAAGCCAGTTTTGAGTTAAAAATAGCCTCCCAGGCCAAGGATAATCATAAGGCATTGTTTAGCTGTGTCCATAACCTCAAAAGTTGTACACAGTAGTGTGCAGAGCTAATTGTGAATGGAGCCACCTACACAGAGCCAGAAGATATATCAACTCTACTGGCCAACAAATTCAGTTCCATTTTACCCACCCTCTTCCCCCACCGTCACCCCTCAAGAAATACCATTGAACATAACCCCTTCCAACCATTACTAGGTAACAACACATTGATGGGGCCTGATAATATCCCAGGGTGCCTCCTAAATAGCAAGTTAAGAACAAACGGATGACTCCTTTGACCCTAATTATTGCTTATTTCAATAAAGACACTGCCAGTTCACTTGTACACAGATCTTTGCAGATAATACAAACAATAAGGAAAAACAGCTGATGGTTGCATGCCTAGTTTAACAGCTTTATTATGCATTCAGCATAGGCAAGATTATTATAAACACAATGCTTTATTTGTCTTTCCCCAAGCTTCTCTTTCTTTCATACCTGTCTGTATACTCAAGGAAATAATGCCTTCAGAGGCTGATTTCAGGGTCTAGAATGACATATATCAAAGCAAATTAAATTTTAGTTTCTTATATGGGAAAATGGTTCATTCTGATAAACTTCAAGAAATAAAGAGCAAAGAGGAAAATACAGGGCTAGAAGACATAAAGACATAAGGAGAGCTACGATTTGGCACTTGGAGAAAGAGTTAGATAAATAAATCTTATACTGAGCATTTTCAAAAAAGTCCTCTTAAATATCAAAGAAGACAGTGTAGGAACTGACAGAGTGTGAGGTCTGCTCACAGCACCTAACTTGGGATTTATGAATCATCTGATTCCCTTGCACATTGTAGAGGTCCTTTTTGACCACATAGCAAGGGACATAATGGCCATCAGTATATCTTGGTGATTATGCAACAACATTTCTTGCATCAGTACCCCTGTGAAAGTGAATACAAAGTCAAAAGTGAAAGAATCAGTAATGTTCTTTTCTATTGTGGGAATTTATGAGAATTTTTAAATGACAAATGCACCTCACTCAGGTCCAGAGTGACATATGAACTTTTCAATTACTTTATAAGTGAAACAGCTATGAAATATGTATACCACCTAAAACAGATGGGCTAGTTGAATGATTTAACAAAACTTTAAAATCTGTTTTACAAAGGGCTATAGAATTTGGTTGCAGCATCAGAGCTAAACCTCCAATAATAGCAAGCCAGGCCCAGAACATTTTCACTTGCTTTTTAGTGGTTGTCATGTTCTAATTGCTGCTGTATCTTCTAAGTGCTGTATGTCAGTCGTCTTGAAGCCTACTAAATATAGCAAAAGAAGTATAGCAAGACTACACACTGCCTTTAAATGTGTGATAGGGCATTTTATGAATCTGCAGGACAGAATAAGGACTGTAATGCCTGCAGTGAGAGAGCATGTGGAGTGGGTGCAGCAAACCCAATGGAGAACATATAACAGAAATGCTTGTCTGAGACACTTCAGACCAGGAGATAAGATACTTGCATTACTATTCAATACTGAAAGCAAGTTCCTTGCAAAAGGAAAAGACCCTTTTGAACCAATAGAGAATGCAAGTGAAGTGAATCACAAGTTGAGACAACTGGAAAAAAGTAATCCAGAACAGCTATACTACATAAATGGCCAGAAGCCATGGATCTACAGTGAAGTTTCAGTGCTAAGTATGTTTCTATGGGAAGTTAAAGTTCCCATTGTGTTCTGAAGTAAAAATGAGGAAGACAGTATCTCAGACTCAGAAACAAAAGTCAAAGAATTATGCTCAACAAAAAGACATATTCTCAGTGCTGACTGGAAAAAACAGTTAAACTCAACCCAATGCACAAACTGACTGGAGAGAATATACACTTAAAACCATGCCAAATACAAAAGACCCAGTGCTAATCAATTAGGGAAAAGTATGAAAAAGACTTAAACTTTTTGGGAGGATTTAGAAGAATCTCTGTATGAGTAGAAAAGCTGTATAATACTAGTCCTAAAGCCTAATGGGTCATTAAAGGTTTGCAATAACATTAGAAGACTAAACACCTTCCCTGGGATTCAATAAACTCCGTGCAGGAATAGTGCTATTCTTGCACAGAATGGTTTGTGTCTGTGTAGCTATAGTGGTTTGTGTCTGTGTAGCAGCATGCCTTGCATATTCATGAAGGTGCAGTGCTGTTAAGGCTAAATGGACACAATCAGTGAATGAGTGCAGGGGGAGTGTCTAAGCAGGGCAGGCATATCCAACATGGTTTCTGTACTGCACTTTTTAAAAGTATTTCAGTGCCCGCGGACAATGAAATGAAATAAAATGAGAATTTCAGTGTCAGTAGAGCAAGAAACAATGCAGGGGGTGTGTGACAGGTTCTGTCACACACTCCCTGCATTGTAAAAGTGCCGTATGGCCATAGGTGTTTACTGTACAGTTTTCAGCAGAATGCCCAGATGCCTGCCTTGCATACATCTCACCCTCCCAGAGCAATAAAGCAGTACAAAGCCATAAATAATGGGGGGACAAAGCCATAAAAATATGGACACGTCTTAAATATTGCACTGACAAACCTGAAAGCTGATAAAATAAAAGGTTTGCAGTAGCACAGACTCCCTGCAGGGTCTAAAGACTGAAGCACAAATGTCTGCCATGTGAAAGAGCCATACAGCCATAGCCGTTAACTGTACAGGTGTCTGCAGAATGTCCAGATGCCTGCCTCACATACCTGTCAATCTCCTAGAGTAACAAAGTTGTACAAGGCCATAAATAATTAAAAAAAAAATTTCCCTACTAAGGTATGTTTAAGCGTAACTGAGCGGGTGTGTATGTTATGGCCCTCTGCCCAGCATTGCTTAAACACCCTAGAGGAGATAAATAGAAATATATAACAGAAATTCTAATGCTGGGATTGTGTAGTGGTTATAGTCCTGGCTTTGTACGCAGGCATTCATAGTTCGAGTACTAAGACAGGCACCTTATTTTTACATAGGAAAGCAGTGTTAAAATTATTTTTTTCTGTAAATGATGTAGTAAGTGATATTTGTCAACCAGGGTAGTGTAGCTGGTCTAAAATGGAAGTTTGAGTGCATATAACATGTGAAACCACTCACATATACACAAGTGTCCCATACAGTATAATCACACCCCTTGGTAATGTAAAGAAAGCACATAGAGGGACATCATGTAAAGTAAATCATAAAAAAAGACTTTCGGCTTTTCCCGGTTAGGGGTCGCCACAGCGGAACTCCAGTCTGCTCATGATTGACAGTGGATTTTTATGGTGCTGAGTTGCCAGCCCGACGCCCAACCTCCAAAGAAGGCACGCCCATTCACGCTCACACCTACCTGCATGTCTTTAACGTCACTCGACTGCGGGGAGGACATGCAGACTCCACACAGAAGGCGCTCCAGCCGAGAGTCGAACGGGAGAACCTCTTGCTGTGAGGTGACAACGCTAACCACTGCACCACCGCAACAAGGTATGTAAAGTAAATCATATACACTTACTAAATTAAGTTATTATTCTAATAAATCTAAAATCATATGCACTTACTAAATGAAGTCATTATTCTAATATATCTAAAAATTAAAGTGAGCAATGATTAGCAATACACAGCTATGCTTAGCTGGTTTAAGCAATGCTTACACACGAATGCTAAGCTACTGTCAGAAGAGCTAAGCGAATTTGTGCACTGTTAAGCAGTGCTCAACAATTTCCCCTTTAAGCATTGCTAAAACTGGCTTGCTGGGTTTGATTACCACTAAGCTGTGCTCAACATTTACAAAATTGACCAATGATGGCAAAGTGTGGGAATATGGCCTTATTTAAACCACACAGGTGGGAACACAGCCAGTACTTGTTATAGTTCAACCTGTGCAGGAACCATGGCTGGCTTAGGTGAGGGTTCACGCCTTAGGGTGCAGTGCTGGGGCATCATGAAGTCCAGGGTCATGGCTGGACTCCTCATAAGTAACCATGATGAGAGACTGCTGCAAGGCCAGGACCAGGGCTCACAATATAAAGTGAAGGCCTGGGACTGTCCCACCCATGATCTCAACAGTGCTACTGGCATCCCCAAAGTGGTGAGCAGGTCCGGCACCACTATGCTGACCTAAAGTGGAGGAAGGGGGTGCTCTTGGACCAGTGGATCCAAGATGCCAGGGACAACTGTGCTCCAGCAGTTTGTAAGTATCACAGATATAGGTGTACCAAATTCTAGCCTGAGGATGTGGTAGACAGGTATGCATAATGTTTGTTTTTCTCACCTACAGCTGCAGCAGAGAGGGCTAGTAACATCGAAGCCCATGCCGACAGACTGATGAGGCTGCATCGACAGGCTGGTGAGTAAAAATCTATTTTGCAGTATACTGTGCAAGTAACTAAGAATGAGTACATTGTGTAGTGCTAGTAGGTATACTGTTACTGTGTTAACTGAATAAATAAATTATGTCCAACTTATATTGATCTGAAATAAACATCTATAACACAAACTGTTGTGTTTACTCTGGTATGTTGTAGACTTAGACTGGAGCTGTAAAACAAGATATACATGCCCTGTGTTAACCTTTGCTTTCCAGGTTGCAATAATTCAAAGGATTAATGCACAGTACACTATCTGTCATGCATGCATCACAGGATTACAAGTTCAGAAGGGCTAACCAAGAGACTAATAGGCAGAAACCTGTGAAACAAGACACAGCAGTTCTCCAGTACCTCAGTGTGATGAGAAATAGCTTAGTTATTTTGCACACCCAGACATGGTTCGAATCCAGGAAGTGGTACTAAAATGTGTGCATATCTACACACAAGGTATCAGGAATATATGTAAAAACAGTCAGGTAGTGTTAACAGATATTTTCTCCACAGGTTTTACAGGTAAGGAAATGTTGGTAGTAGCTGTATGAAGGATATACTAATAAACTGTGTACAACTGTTCAACTGTCCCACCACATGCCTGCAAATGACAGCGGGATAGGTACATACAGCATGCACACTTCCTGATGCATCTCTCTCAATTGTCATGCTGTCATGGCTAGTGGTCACTGCTGCCAATAACCCTGGACACAGATAAGAAACCAGTTGAAGTATGCCAGTAGCACACTCACATAGCAGTTCAGGGTACCCCTCCTGTGCAAGATATGTAACCCTGACATGTACGAGTCCCCTCTAGTCATGCACCCAGAGTTGTCACAGTCTTCCCCATACCATTCCAGACTGACAGTGTAATAGGTATGTTTGTGCAACAGAAGCTATGGGCCATAGGTAGATGTAAAGTGCGGGAAGACTATATTGAACAGTACTGTTGTGGAAAATAGAAGCATAAACAGTTGTTAATGGACTTTTTGTCTCTCCCCCACCCCTCATCTGCATCAATAATTATTATTAATTTACTATGGGTATGTTGTTCTCCAAACCTAATGTTGGGACTTGTGTTCTATTATTGCTCATATATTTGATTGGTTGCATGTTAACATACCTTGTTCAAATACCATTGTTGGTGGCCTGTTGCTGTCAATGTTACTGGCATGCTGTTACGATGCATACTGTTGTTCCATTTATGCATGTGTTTTGTTTGTTATGCAACTGTTTCAAATCTGTTTTATTGGGTAATTGGAACACCCATGTATTCTGTTATAACTAATCTGGAAATGTGTTGTTCATGACTAACCAACATATTTTTAAAACCTCAACATCATAGCACATTTGGGAAGGCAGATCCCGGCAGATCCACCTGTCCCACCTCATCTGGTCATGGCACCAGGCCTCAGCATGCCTAGGACCCAACCCAGGACTTCCTGTTCCATTGGTCCTGCACCACCTTTGGGTGGAACCGGCTCAGGGGATGGAGCCCATCCCCCACAGGAGTGGGCACTGACTGGAGCCTGTCATCTGCAGTGAGTTTTGGGGTTTGTTGCACAGCACCATCCGAGCAGAGTTGGGTGGGCAGCTGTGCCAGATTGAGGGCCGTGTGGTGCACCTCGAGGGGCAGGCCAACCCTCCTGTCCAGCCCCCAGCACAGCCACCTTCGGGGCCATGAAGGTGCAGTGGTGACTGCCCATGGGTGAGGACCTCAGTCCCACTGTATCCTTTTGGGGGCTCATGGGCCTCGGATTCCAACTACCCTCCCCCTCATTTGTTATATACCACCCCTGTATGCTGTCTTGCTTGTCTTGTCTGTCTTCCTACCCAACCTACCTCCTTAGATGTACCTACAATCCTTCACAAATATCCCACTGTCACCTAAAAAAAAGGGCATCTGTCCCAAAAGAAAATTTCGCCCCATACATTGATGCCCATTTCACACTCATGTCCACTGGACATATGTAATCTGGTCCAATTGGATTGACAACACATTTCTGTTGTCCTCACCCCTGTCTCTGGGGTTTGAGTGTCCATATTCACCTCCACATTCTGTAGAAATGCACAGCTATTGCTGTATAAAAAATGGACAGCTCTGGACCCTCCCTACACCCATCCTGCACATCCCTAGCTACCTTTTATATTGTTTTACACTCTGCATGCCCCTTTTTCACCACATTCCTATCACCCCCTTTTCTTTTCTTTTAAAGAAATTGGTGCGGGTGTAAGCAGCAATAACCACCGCTAAGTGAAGCCAAAACAGACTGTGTTTTGGCACGTGGAGCAAGACTGTGCAAATCCACTTAAAGCCACTTAAAACTGCTTTAATCACTCTGTCTAAATCAGCCTCTGTTCTGCCCAGCAACAAAATAGACAACTGTGGTAGGTCTTGAACTCAGGACCCTGTACACTATAGTCAGAGCAATGTACCACTATACCTTTGAGTTATAGGAAGTTCTGCTGCTTTTTCAAACATATCATGCAATAGAGGCATTCAACATTAGGGAAAAAGTTCTATGGAATCAGTCATATTTTGTATATATAAATACACACACACACGCGCACACACACACACACACACACACACACACACACACACACACACACATATATATATATATATATATATGAAAAAAGTAGATACATTATATATATATATATATATATATATATATATATATATATATATATATATATATATATATATATCGAATTACTGAAAACCCGAACTTCATATGATCAAGACCATATGATCGAGTTTTCAGTAACTCGAAATTAGGAAGTGGAATAAAGAAAAAAACATAATTTCTGCAGGGGGGCAAGCCCCCTTGCACCCTCCATACTTAAATATACCATCTCTGTGATCTCACTATGGCAAGGAAATGGGAGATCTCCCGTTCTATGCTTCTGCATACAGCGCAGAATGGGAGATTTCCCTTTTCCCCACTGTAGCGTGATCTCCGAGTTGCTATATTTAAGTAGGAGGGTATGGGCAGTGCAGGGGGCTTGCCCCTCTGCAGAATCATTGTGTTTGACTTTTTTTATTTCACTTCACAATTTTGAGTTTCTGAAAACTTGATCATATGGTCTCGACCGTATGAAGTTCCAGTTTTCAGTAACTCAGCATTCTGAAGTATGTGTATATATATATATATATATATATATATATATATATATATATATATATATGTGTGTGTGTGTGTGTGTGCGTATATTACATGCAGTGCAGTCATACCTCAGAATCTTAACTCCCAACCTCTTAGTGCAGGAAATATGGACAAAGTCTGTCAAAATGGTGGGGGCAATGGGGCACAAATAGGGACATATTTTAAATATCACCATTATAAACTTATAAAGATGCTACCATAACAGCCTTTGTTTCAGCATACATCTTCTGAAGGATATGAGATCTGAAACAGAAATGTATATGTCTTTATTTACCGACATAACTCCTCAGATCATCACAGTGATTTACCCGACACATACAAATAATTAGTGGAACAGACCAAATATATGAGCCAAATATCTGGACATCCTGTGGAATCCCTGGCAGTTGACAGGTATGCTTAGAACCCCTTAGTGCAATGAATCCGGACCAATCCTGACAAAGTGGGGGGATAAAGGCATGATAATAGGGACACGTTTGAAATACGTGAGTAGATAATCTGAGATTGTTGCTGCAGTAACAACGTCTGTTCTAATGTATATTGCCTGAAATATTACAAGTCTGACACTCAATTGATACTGATAACTTAGCAACCTCAATCCTCTCAACATCCCACTGATGTGTCAGAAATACACAACAGTTATGGGGACTAGGCAAAAGATATGAGCCGCACAACTGGACATCCTATGAATATCTGGATATAACATAACATTAGCAAAACTTCACTGAGCTGCCAAGCATGTCACCAAGCACCTTCCAAACTACAGTTAGACCAACCCAACACCACCCCAAATCTGCTCTGTGGACTTACACATCCATTTGCAAATATAACAGGCACTACAGGGATGTAACAGTAGTGGAAAGCAGACACTGGTGTGACAGTGCATACCCACAACAAATTGCACCACATTCAGAGCTACATATCAGTAAAACAACTGAACACCACAGTATAATGACTGTATGAACAAAAATATCCTGTTTGCCACTCACACACTACCCCTACATACACTGCCCCAAGTCACAGTGTAGTGGTAATCCTGAGGTATTATGGATGATGTCACAGTCTGCCCATGCAAACATATACAATCAATATACCACCAGAAACTGGAGCAGCAAGCACAGTCAGATAGAAAAGGCCCGTGACACTCACATGTAGCCCCCTCCTTACACAGTCCAAATAACATTTACACACTACACTGCTACACAATCCTGACAGTCTAACAATGGCCAGACATACACAGACATCTCAACTGTACAGATTCCTACAGAATGTCCAGGCTTTGGCCTCATATCTATGGCCTCTTCCTCGTAACATGTCTGGAAGTCTGCTACATCACTGGGGTGATAGCAGGAATTAAGGCACTAAATAATGATGTAACATCCATCTGAACCTCTTAGTGCATTACATCTGGACAAAGCCTGACATAATTGGATGACAGAGGCCCAAGCACAGGGGCATATTAGAAATAATGCTGTCATAAACTGAGAAATCTCCTGGTGTTCCAGGGTTTGTTGTAACATATCTTTTTTCTGAGGAATATGAAGTCAGAAACACAAATGGATATTAGCATTTACTGACTGCAGTCCCCAGAGTATTCTACTGATTTATCAAGGACAAAAACTGTCTAGGGAACAGACCAAACATAACAGGCAAACCTCTGGCCATTTTGCATATAGCCCTACAGTTGAGAGTTATGTCATCCACATAACACTGTCATATTTGAAATCACGCTGGAAATGCATGTCCAGACAAACCCTATTAAACTAGCATTATTCCAACTGTATAACAACAATACTTACATTCTGTCCCTAAGTCTGGAACCTTCTCACCCAATTAGTTAGGCTGTCTTAAGTCTTGGGAGGATGGCCTAATGATTAAGGTGTTTGCCTTACAAACACAGGGTACAAGGTTTGAATCTCACAGGGGGATAATTGGCTAGGCTTAAAATGGCTCGCAAGGGCAGTTAGCCTAGTACTAATCTATGAACCTAAGAGGAATTTCCACCTATCCTCTGTGATGTTGTAGCTCACACACCTCCATGATGTCCTCCTCACAGACAAGGAAAAGGGGCAATGCACACATTAAGTACTCAATTATAGGAACGTGTTGCCATGCCATTGGCTATTGGAATAACAACACAGCTGTTCTGCATGCAATTAGCAAGTGGGGAACACCAAGTGGTGCACACGCCATCACCTGCTGATGACCATTACCTACAAAAGGCAAACTGCTGCCTATGCAAAACAGGTATAAACCTCTATGTAAGTAGACAGAGATAGAGAGAGAGAGAGAGAGAGAGAGAGAGAGAGAGAGAGAGAGAGACCACAAAACAAACCGAACAAAACCAAAACACGACTATTCAGGAATACTTCAAAAAAAAAAAAAAAAGGTATGTGAAACAAGTCAGAATGGAATGGAATGCAGTAGGGGGTATGTAATAATGGGAAATAGGAAGTTAAACAAATATGTCTCAACAAGACTTACTGTACTGATATATTGCTGAACAGCACTTATGGCCATAACATCTGGCACTGTTTGCAGTGACATACATCACAGCTCAGGCCCCTACCCAGGAAAGGACAGCTGACATATGACTACTACTGGAGTGTCTGTCAAAGAATACTGACTGTGACACTGCTAGGCCAGCTACTGGGATGTTGTACATATCCATATGTTACTTGTAAATATAACTATGATACACATGTTTGTGTTGCAAATCTAAGAGACCTATATGGGGTATGTGCATAGTACACTACTGTCGCAGAAGTGTGTGGTGAATTGCATGTGATATACTGAGCTCATACCATTCAACTGTACGGTGTCCTGCTGCACAATAACCATGTGTGCCTAACATTTGTAGCCAGTTACACATAGAGGTGTGTTATATCTGACAAACCATTGGCAAATCTGTGAACACTGACATCAGAACATAATAGCATACTTATTAATGTCAGACATACTCCAGGATATTTCTGAGAATGCAAAGCTTACTGTGCTACCAATTGACCTATGTATGTTATAGCAGTAGTAATACAGTGTCAATATTTTTGTGCCTGTGCCCCCATTTATGTGTGCCATCATCCAGATGCCCTGCTCTAACAGACTGAGCAGTATCACTAAGCAGCAAGAGTGTAAATACAGTGTGCCATACTGACATAGAACAGAAATGTATATCAGGTATCACCTGTGCACATGTATGTATGAGTAGGCTTAGCTGGAAGCCAGAAAACAACAGACATGGGTTGCGAGCAGTCAGGTAAATAAGCTGTACATGTAATACACATGTGTAATATGAGTGTTAATGCATCCAACAGACATATATGTTTACAGCTACTGGTTGTTGCACTGCCCTGACACAGAAATGGGTACTACAATAAGCATGATTAACAGGTTGAAATTGGAGAAGTGTCCAACTGTGTTATGACCACATGTCCATGCCTATTACAAACAGCTATTGGAGTACCTACATAGCTGTATGGTCTCAGAAATATCTGACTCATAAAACCTGCCTCCACCAAGGTAGGGCAATCCCCTTTGTTGGACAGCAGCAATACATAAAGCATGTAATAGGTTGCTATATTGGCTATACAGGGCCAAGTAGGTTCAGGCACAGCTTGGAAGCATGTCCACCTTTGTCTGAATAGGCATATAAGGTCACAGGTGAATCATGGTAAGGCTAACTATGAGTACAAATTGGACACATCCACTCCACCAAGGACAATCACAAGGCTGTCCTCACATATGTCTTCAGTCTCAGAGGCAACAACCCAACCAACCCTGTACTGGTGGTCAATCACACTACATGCACACTTGCCATAGGTGTAGCCAACCCGCTGCAGACAGGTTAAGTGAAAACATCACCCCCCTGTCCCCCCATCAGTATAGGTGGATATACAGCACCAGCATCCCTCCCCTCATCATCAGGGAGCAGGTCCATAATGCCTACTGAAAGGCAACAAAATCAGGTCTGCATGGGACCTAATAACATCCATGTCTGCATCCTGCATGAACCCAGGTATGTGCTCCCAGCTCCATTACGCACTGTAGTCAAACAAAGCCTAAGCACCATCCACACCCCATCTGCAAGGAAGATGGCCACTGTCATCCCTCTATACAGATGTGAATGCTGAAGAGAGGATTATGCAATTTACTGGCCTTCATTGGGGGGAACATGGCACATAAGGACCAGGAGTGCAATGCAAGCTGATACTGTGCTGATAGCTGACAGGGGTGTGATGTGGTTGTGAGTGGTGGCTACTGCTAGTCCATGTTGCTCTGCAGGTTCTGTAAATACCATTGACAAATGTATGAAGTCCTGTGATGTGTTTCCCTGTTTATGTCTTCCAGGTGCAATGCATCGTGCCAGAAATCCTGCTTACACGGTGGCTGAAACTGTAGTAATAACTGACCACATCATCCAGCACTACAGTGTAATGTTCAGCCAGAACCAACAGCATCTGTGGGAGCAGACCACCCTGTTGTCCAGGGGGTAAATTATGTTGGCCTGCACGCACGAACATACGGGCAGGTCCAGCATAGTGCGACTGCGACTGACCTGATACGCCATGCCCGGTGATGGGCTGCTGCTGTGTCCAGGGACCGCATGGCCACAGGTGGGGGTCCTACCATGCAGGCCCCATGTACACCCACTGAGGAGCTCTTTGCCAACTTTGGGGCACCCACCCCACCCCAGCATCAGAGTCCAGACACCCACAATGTGGAGGTGGGTGGCACCCAGACAATGGGCGAGGAGTGTGCAGGTAAGGCCCGAGTAGGGATCAATAGACTAGTGTAGCAGCCATACTAACATCCATAGAGTATCTAGATGCATATGTCAGGTCGGAATGCAGTTGTGGTTAAGTTTTGTAATGCAAGACGTGTGCATCTATGGCAAAGGACAGCAAATTGCATAGTATTGCAGCTTGTACTGCAAATGTGCAACACAGCTGCATTCATCTTGTACCAATGCCACATGTGAGTCTGCTGACAATACCTCTCTCCCACAACTACATAGGTCACTCCAGTCTGGATGTGGGACAGCAGGCTGAAGCTGGTGAGTATGGAATTGTCCTGTTGTGGTTCGCCAATACCCAAGGCATGTTAAGAGCAAGCATATTACCATGCACACAACTGTCACTCCTAGCTTTATTGTGTTATGTGCATGTTCACTTGTGGTGGGGTTAACTGCATTGCATCACAGTGGTCACCACAGGGGCCTATATGCAGGAGATGTAACATTTCTGTAGCATACCTCACAACCAGTCAGTGCAAGACATCTGGAAAGAGACTGACAGAATGGGGGGGACAAAGGCAAGAAAAAAGGACATATTTTTAATATCACTGTTATACAGTGGATATTAAATGTGTACACACCCCTGTTAAGATGCCAGGTATTTGTGATATAAAAAAATGAGACCACAATATTTCATTCCACGCTGTTTTCCACCATTAATGTGACCTCTAACTTGAACAATTCACTCAAAAAACAAAGAAATCTGTCAGGGTACCAAATATGAAGGATACAAAACCTACAAAAATCTGGATGCATACGTGTGCACACCCGTTAACTAATACTTTGTTGGAGCAGCTTGTGATTTAATTATAGCATTCAGACTGCTTAGGTACACACCTGCCATCAAATAAAGAGACTCTGAGTAACACCAAATAATGGTCTGCTGTCCTAGTAGGATATTCCTGAGATTTACTCAGTTGCCTGCTACAGCAAAAGCCATGGTTCACAGAGAACTTACAAAGCATCAAAGGGATTTCAGTGTTGAAAGGTATCAATCAGGAGTAGGGTATAAGAACATTACCACAGCATTGCATATACCATGGAACACAGTGAAGCCAGTCATCAAAAGGTGGAGTAGATATGGGACAACAGTGATGTTGCAAAGAACTGGATGTCCCCCAAAGCTGATGAAAAGACATGACAAAAACTGATCAGGGAGGCTGCCAGGAGACATGCAGCAACACTGAAGGAGTTGCAGGAATCTCTGGCAAGTACTGGTTGTGTACTACATGTCACAAAACCTCCTGTATTCTCCATAAGACTGGTCTATGGGGTAGAGTTGGAAGATGGAAGCATTTTCCCACAAAGAAAAACATCCAGGCCTGGCTACAATTTGCAAAATATTACATCAAGTCTGTCAAGAGCATGTGTGAAAATGTGTTATGGTGTAATGACACCAAGGTTCAACTTTTCTGCCACAATTTCAAAAGGTACATCTGGTGCACAAGAAACAATTTGCATCACCTGATGACCACCATCCCCACAGTGAGGCATGGTGGTGGCAGTGTCCTGCTTTGGGGTTGCTGTTCATAAGCTGTAACTGGGCCTTTAGTCAAGGTGGAAGAAATTATGAACAGTACCAAATAGCACTCACTTTTTTCCCAAAACCATCAGGCATCTGCCAGACAGCTGAAGATGAAGAGGAGTTTCATCTTTCCACACAACAATGACCCTAAGCATACATCAAAATCAATCTAGGACTGGCTCCACCAGAACACAATCAAGGTTATGGATTGGCCCAGCCAGAACCCAGACCAAAGTCCGATAGAAAATCTGTGGTGTGACCTAAAGAAGGCTGTGCACATGAGATGCCCTTGCAATATGACAGAGTTGGAGGGCTTTAGCAAGGAAGAGTGGCCAAATAATGCCAATTCAAGCTGTGCCATGCTGATAGACCCCTTCCCAAGAAGACTGCATGCTGTAATTAAATCAAAAGGTGCTTCAACAAAGTATCAGTTTAAGGTTGTGCACACTTATGCAACCACCCAATTATACGTATTTTATTTATTATATTTTACACCTAACACATTTGTTTGTTTACCAATCAGATTGCACAGGTGATATGTCACATTAAAGGTGGGCAATGTTCTGAAATTAATTATTGCAGTCTCATTTTATATATTACAAGAACCTGCCATGTTAACAGGGGTGTGTACACTTATCATATCCACTGTAAGCTTATACGTTTGCAGGTGTAACAGGATTTGTTTTAACATACATTTACTGCAGGTTTTGGGGTCTGACACTCAAATGTATGTCATTAATTAGTGACATCAATCCTCAGATCATCCCAATAATGTGTCAGACAAACACAGGGGTTATGAGGAACAGAGCAAACATATGAGCCAGACGTCTACACATTCTGCTATGGTTTGTATGTTTGTGAGGTATGTTCAGTAGGTGTTGCCACTGTACTATACAGGTGAACAGCAATAATGTGTACATGGGTGCAGTGTGTGCTAGGTGAAGGGCTATCACCTACTAACACTACTCACATATCCCAAAGGTGTATATTGTTAGTAACATTGAGTATAAATGGCTGCACTACATGATATTGAGGGCCTGTCCAGAGTGTGTATGTTGTGGTGTGACTGTGTGTCATGCATGTCACCATTTGGGTATTGTGAAGTCTGTGTAATGCCTTTGTGCAACCTCACCTGTATGTGCCTGTGTGTGTGTGTGTGTGTGTGTGTGTGTGTGTGTGTGTGTGTGTGTGTGTGTGCGTGTGTGTGCGTGTGTGTGCGTGTGTGTGCGTGTGTGTGTGTGTGTGTGTGTGCATGTGTGTACCAGCCTACCTTATAGTGCAAGTATTGATCCACATATGTTGTCTTCCCTTCACAGGTGGCGATGGGGGTTGTGGTCCCTCCCACATGGAATCTGATGTCAATGTCTCTGCAGACTCTGACAATGATGATAGTCATAGTGAGGCAGAGGTGGGGTTGTCAGAGGCTGAATCTGTGCCATTGGTTGGCATCCCACTGTTGTCCACAACATCTCCGCACACAGGGATGATGACCACACATACCCTGTCTCCAGTGGCCACAGATAATGGACTGTTGGTGGATGGTGGCATGGAACAGTCTAGTGTGGTGACTATGGCAAGTGTGAGTGTAAACACTTGCCATAGCTGGATGCAGGTGAGTTCCCACACAGGTGGATGGAGAGGGGTGCTCACAGGAGGACTGCTGCCCATCCAACCCCTGTTGCAAGTCCCACAGCAGGTGTCACCAGGCACATGTTTCGAGCCATCATGGAGGCACAGGCATGTACTGACTGCAACACCAGACAAATACTCAGGGTCTTTGATGCACATCTTCCTGGTGTCCGTGGTAACCTGCATGACCTTGTTGAGGCCACACGTGAGAATACTGAGGTCATGAATAGACACTGGGGTGAGGCCAATGCACTTCTTGACTGTGCAATGTCTGCGCTGGAGCTTGTGGTGAGAGATGGGAGGCAGCCACATGGACGTAGGTCAGCACCATGATCAGCTGAGGGTCTACGGGGCCATGCACCTTCACACTCCCGTAGTGGCAGAACCCCCAACATTACCGAAGGGGGGTTGCTGTCCACACCACAACACAGCAAGTCATGGACATGTGGCCCTGGCCGGTCCTTTCAGGGACATGGATCCAGCAGACAGCAGTCACCATAGGGGAGTAGTACTGCATCTGGCCTTGGGTCTGGTGGTGCCAGTGAGACCCTTGGCAGGACTATTTCATGTGTTTATGGCCAGAGATGATGAACTGTACACCCTGCCATGTAGGGTCCACAGCTGTCCAACATACCCCTGTATAGGGCAGCCACATGGCGTGACTGTGTGCATACAAACACACACACATCACCCTCACAGCCAGGTCACCTCCAGACACACACACGCACACCACCACTGCACGGCCCATTCACAGAACGCCCATCCAAACACACACACATGATGACAACTGTATGGCCCAGCCTAGGCCTCTGGCAAACCCATATAGCAGCCTGTGCATATGATGATATCTGTGCCACATCCCTATGATCCATACCACTGATGCAGTGACATGCTAATATGGTCCTGATGCACAGGGTGAGTTAAGTACTGTTTAGCTATGTAATGCTGTGTAAGGTGCTGTCAGCTGACATTTGTAATGGGTACACTGCAGAGTGTGTGTACCTTTTCAGCCATGATGCATAATTGGTGTTAGTAAAGATGACTGAATGTAGTCTCACATGTTGTATTTTGTTTGCGTTCTAGGTGTCTGTGTGTCAGCAGGATGTGGCCCTGCAGACATTGCCAATGATGGGTATGGCAGAGTGGCAACACATCGACTGTGTCATAGCTGAGGTACAGCTGTATATGTACACATTTATCAGATCTGTGTAACAGTTATTGCATGTGCCACAAAGCTTATAGGGCTGAGGGGTGTACACAGATAAGTCAGTGGTGGTTGACACCAGCAGCTCTTGTAAAGTGGACAATGGTAAGTTTAGTGGGTGGAACACACCTCAGATTGGTAAAACCCATACCCGTAGAGGATATTGTGTCGACCAAACACACAGAGAATACTTTTCCCACGCACACAGTCTCACACACAGTCTCTCACACACACACACACACACACACACACACACACACACACACACACACACACACACACACACACACACACACACACACACACACATGCACAGGATCACAGTTGCCAGTGTTGGATTTGGAGCCTCTACCCATCTAGTTAGTGGTAGTACAGTGTTATGCAGTTATTGCAGGGGGTACATAACTAATAGTGCGATGCGTGTTCCAAGGTACCTGTAAAGTGAATAACATCACATGCCCTTGTGAGGTATGGCAATGGGTGGTGTACTGGGTGGGAAAGCACTCATAATACTGTCACCTACAAGTCTACACACTCACAAACACTGCTATACATACCAATGTGCACACACACATTCGCCAGTACTGACATTCGCAGCCCTGCATATCATGTTATTCATTACATATTGTTACATAGCTGTTGCACGTGGCACAGGGCTTATAGGGCTGAAGAATGTCTACAGATACCTCTATGGTAGATGTGAACAACAGGCTTTGTAAAGTGGACCTTGGAATGTGTACTGGGAGTACCATGGCCTAAAATTGTAAACCACGGCCAAACAATGGATATAGTTCTCACTCAAACACACACAGGATACTGTTCTCACAAACACACACACACACACACACACACACTTGCCAGGACTGAGATTAGAACCCCTATTTATCTAATTATTGCTGCTACAGTGTTATGCATTTATACCATGTGCCACAAAGCTTGCAGGGTGGAGTGTCCCAAGGTAATTCTAAGGTGAACAATATCACCAGGCCTTGTAAAGTATGGCAATGGGAGGTGTACTGGGTGAGAATGGACTCAAAATACATTAACTTATAATTATACACACTTACAAACACAAATACACTCATACACACATTTGCCAGTGCCGAAATTAGCATCCCTGCCTATCTTGTTAGTCAGTCCGTACTGTTACATAGTTCCTGCACATGGCACAGTGCTTATTGGGCTAAAGAGTTTCAACAGATACCTCTAAAGTTGATGAAGACAGCAGACCTTGTAAAGTGGACCTTGGGACATGTACTGGGAGTACCACAGCATAAAAATGTAAAGCCCACCCCCAATGGATATAGTTCTCACTCAAACACATACACAGGATACAGTTCTCGAGTGCACACACACATACACACACACACACACACACACACACACACACACACACACACACACACACACACACACACACACACACACACATACACACACACACACACACACACACACACACACACACACACACACACACACATGCACATTTGTCAGGACTGAGATTAGAACTTCTACCTATCTAGTTATTGCTACTACAGTGTTACGCAATGTGCCACAGAGATTATAGGGTGAAAAGTGTCCCACAATTCTTCTAAGGTAAAAAACATCACCAGGTCTTGTAAAGTATGGCAATGGGCAGTGTACTGGGAGAGTGAGGCCTCAAAATGCTGTATTTTACAAATATATGCACTTACACACACACACACACACACACACACACACACACACACACACACACACACACACACACACACACACACACACACACACACACACACACACACACACATTTGCCAGGACTCAGATTAGAAACCCTACCTATCTAGTTATTGGTACTATAGTGTTATGCAGGTACCGCACACACCATGGGTCTTGGAGGGTGAAGAGTGTCCAAAGGTACCTGTAAAGTGAATAACATCACCAATCCTTGTAATGTATGGCAATGGGAGGTGTACTGGGTGAGAAGGGCCTCAAACTACTTTCACCTACATATTTACACACTCACAAACACTTTTATACACACTAATGCACACACACACATGTATGCCAGTACTGAGATCCATAGGTTCATATGTTCATAGCTGTGTACTAGGCAAATGGCCATGAAGCCATTACAAGCCTAGCCCATAGGATTACCCCGGCATCGTGCCGCCTGACATTACTCCCCAGTGTGTCTATTGAGTATAGCCACTGGAGTGATCCCTAGGGTGAGATTTCAATTCTCCATCCACTCATCCAGATTTCTCTTGCAGAGGGTCAGTGAGGTGCTCTGCTTGACTTGTATGTAAAGTCTATTCCATAGTGTGGCCAGTGTCTGGGTTATGAACCTGTCCCTCCAGCATGTTCTGTTGATTGTGGAAATGGGGTTGAGGTCTCTGGGGCATGTGGTGCAGATGTATTGGGTTTCTTTAGATGCAGCATGCCTAACAGAGCTGGGTCAGACATGGCTTTGTAAGTCAAGCAGAGAACACCTCTAAGTAGCCAATATGAGACAGAGAATAGTTGGAGTTATTGGAGTCTGTCAATATAGGACAAGTGTTTAAGGCCTAGGATCCTCTTTGTGAGGTGCTTTTGCAGCCTCTCCATGTGTTGCAGGTGTCTAGTGAGGTACATGACAAATGGGCCATTGTACTCGATGACTGGCCTAATGATGGAAGAGTAGAGGGAGACTATGACCTCTTTCTTTCTGGATGCAACACCCTTAGTAATGAGATGTGCCACATAGAAGGACTTTCTAACCACAGTGGCACCATGGTGGTCAACAGAGAGGTTGCTGTCAACCTGTGTTCCCAGTTCTCTTATAATGACTTCTATGTTCAGTAGACTGTTATCAGTGTGGTAATTCATGGGAACCAAGTTGTTCCTGAAGGGGATGGCAACACATTTTCTGGCATTGAGCTTAAGTCCAGGGTTCTGACAACAGTCGTAGGTCTCAGTGAAGCCTTTCTGCAGGATGTCAACATCACTCAGGGAGGTAATAATAACACCCACCTTGCAGTCATTTGCAAACATTGTCACCCAGAATCCTTTCATGTTGGGCTGGACTTCAGAGGCATAGATACCGAACACGAGAGGATCCAGCACCAGACCCTATGGTACTACACTCGTGACTGGTCATCAGTCTGACATGGAGTCCATTGCTTTCACACTGTGGGTTCTATCTGAGAGCCAGTTTACAACCCACCTAGTGATATAGGCGTTGATACTTAGCTGAGTGTGTTTGTCTATGATTGCTGAGTGGGCTGCAGAGTGTCTACAGCTACCTCTACAGTGGACCTTGTAAAGTGGACATTGGGATATGTACTGGGTGACCCACAACAAATAATTGCAAAACCCATCCTCCACTGGAAACACACACACACACACACACACACACACACACACACACACACACACACACACACACACACACACACACACACACACACACACACACACACTTGCCACACCTGAGATTAGAACCCCTACCTATCTAGTTATTGCTACTACAGTGGTATGCATTTATCTCACACGTCACGGAGCTTATAGGGTATAGGGTGTCCCAAGGTACTTCTAGAGTGAGGAACAACACCAGCCCTTGTAAAGTATGGCAATGGGAGATGTGCTGGGTGAGAAAGGCCACAAAATACTTTAACCTACAGATATACACACTTACAAACACAAATACACTCACACATGCATTTGCCAGGACTGCGATTAGAACCCCTACCTGACTAGCTATTTGTACTCTAGTGTTACTCAGTTATCACATGTCTCACAGAGATTATAGGGCTAAGGGCTGCCCACAAGTACTTCTAAGGTAACTGACATCAGCAGAACTGCTAAAGTAGGGCATTGGGAAGTGTACTAGTTGTGAATGGGCTCAAAATCTTTAACCTACACACACACACACACACACACACACACACACACACACACACACACACACACACACACACACACACACACACACACACACACTTTTTGCATTTACCAGGGCTGAGATTAGAACCCCTATCTAACTAGGTATTTGTATTATAGTGTTACACAATTATTGTACATGCCACAGAGCTTATAGGGCTGAGGGCTGCCCTAAAGTACTTCTAAGGTGACTGACATTACCAGGACTGCTAACTTAGGGCAATGGGAAGTGGTAATGCATCATAATAGTGAGACCTACAGACAGACACACACACACACACACACACACACACACACACACACACACACACACACACACACACACACACACACACACACACAAAGGTAGGTGATCTGATATTACAACCTCCACCTCAGTACCATCAGACAATGAATCTCATCTTCATGCTGGCACGTGCCAGTGGTTAAAACTGGTATGCAACTGTCTGCAGCAAAACATCACTCTCTGCCATTCAGAGAATCCCTGTGTATGACTCACTCTCTGTGTGTGTTTCCCTGTGTGTCTCACTCTATCAATGTCTGTCTCTCTCTTCCCCATGTCTATGTGTGTGTATGCTTGACATATTGTATTATGTTGCCCATATATATGTGTGTGTGTATCACATGCAACAGATGCAGAAATACCACATATGGGCCACCTACAGCTGGCTGTGGGTAATCCTGTCTGATGGGTGTGTGTGGCGACAGTTAGGTGTACATAGCTGTGTGTATGCAAAGACCTCTGCACAATACAGATATATATATAGTCTGTTGTGGTTTCAGACATGGGCCTTATTTCTCTAAGTGTAGGAGCATGCCCAGTATGACCTTCTATAGTAAGTGTGGGAATCCATTCCAGGAATAGTTGTAACTCCAGTCCAGAGTGTTGTGTGCTACATCCATACCTTGCAACCTGTTTGTGCAGGATATCTGGGGATAGGCTGCCGATATAGGGAAACAATGTCCCAGACATAGGGGGATACTATCACTATTGCTCTTATTAATGTACGAGTTGCTTGAGTTGCAGGGTTTATTTTAGCAGACATTTTCTGACTTATGTAATGTTTGATACTGTAATGTATTGTGTCATTACCTACTGACAGATATCATTGGATCATCACAGTTATTTACCAGAGAAATTCAAGATGGATGATGCACAGACCAATATTATGAGGCAAAGGGTAGACATTCTTGCACAATCCGGCCAGTTGGGAGGTGTGGCTACAGCCGATTGACTGCTGAAGCTGTGTAAAAGCTCCAGCACCTTGGTGATACACTGGCTGGGGATCTCCTGGTTGTGCAGTATTCTTCTTACCAAAAAGGTCATATCCTGGTGTGGCCATACCTCTCAACTGTACAGATTCTCACAGATTATCCCGATTCATGCCTCATATATCTGGTCAGTTTCCCTTAACAGTGTGGTTTTCTAGCAAGTTTGTTGCAAATCACTCAGGGTTGCAGTCAGGGAATAATGACTAAACATTAGAGTTTCAGACTTCACACCCTTCATGACATCCATGCTACTATACACCTCCTGTGATATTCTACCTTTCTAACATTATGAGAGCATTATTTCAAAAGTGTCCCTATATTTGGGCCTTTATCCCACCATTAAGTATGGCTTTGTCCAGATTTCTTGCTCTACGAGGCTGAGAGGTATGCTACTAGCATTTAGCGGCATGGCCTTTCATTTGGATTTTGTTGACTGTGTTATGTTGGTAGTTTCTGTTCATATTGATCCATCACTCTGTGTGAGAGCAGGATGCTGCTTACGGCTAGGGACATACCTGCATGGGACACATATTCAGAAAGCTGCATCATGTCTGTCTTTATATAGTCCATGAGGTATGTCTGACATCATTCACACCACCATGGACCAGACTAGTGTGATACCTGTAATTGTTGTGGGGTGACTTGAGTGCATATGTGATATGGCAGTTTATGGCACCTGCCAAACAAGTAATCGTGACTTTCTCCTTATCTTGCCTGGTGTGTGGCACATCTGTGTGTCTCACAGTGGAGTCTTCTATGAGGTAATATATTGTGTGTATGGTAAGGCCTTAGTGTTTGCAGGACCCTGGTGTGTGGTGTATGCATGGTCTTTGGTGTGTAGGTTTGGTAAGTTCTCATGTGTTTTTGCCTCTGAAGTGTCCTTTATTTGGGCTTTGATTTGTTGTGGACCTCCACTTATGTGGTTGTGTGCTGTGTATTTGCAGGTGATGCTTACTGACTATACACTGCTGGCACCTATGTTACTGCAAAATGTGTTCTGATGTGCACATTCTCCATTTGTCTGGCCAGTGGTTCCTCTCCCCTTCTGTGTGTCTCTTTATCCTTTTGTAGT
This sequence comes from Protopterus annectens, assembly GCF_019279795.1. Taxonomy (NCBI): domain Eukaryota; kingdom Metazoa; phylum Chordata; order Ceratodontiformes; family Protopteridae; genus Protopterus; species Protopterus annectens. The sequence continues at coordinate 834,021,986 of NC_056730.1, read as the reverse complement.
TCGGTCACAGGCTTTGCCCACAGTGGCTGCTGTTATGTATTTGTAATTCTGGTTTCAGCATGGTAAATGCCATAACATCACACAAAAGGTTATGGACTTCACACCTCTGAGCATACCTATTTGGCAGATTGTCCATCATTGCACCACTACATCTGCTAGGGTCCTCAGAAAGTTTGTGTTACTATGTTATTATGCGGCTACATGTTGGCGTGGCTGTCAAACTGTTACTGAGTCTAACATCTGGACAGGTTCACATATGACAGTCAGAGATAGGCCCACACATGGGGACAGGATGTTGATACTGTTCTGCCATACATAGACAGTTGGGGGACCAGTTTGTTACTTGCTTGCATTCTGTTATGGGTGTGACATCTGCTTCTACACTGTCTGCCATTGATGTTTTGACATGACCTTTTCTTGTTTTACAAATACTTTGCAGGCAAATGCAATGTTAGGACAAGCAGAACAGATATACAAGGCATACTTGTGTTCCTTCTGGGACAACCTGCCATTCCAGGGGTATGGCTGTTGGCCAGTGACATGTTTTCAGTGCTGACACAGTAAGGTGGCAGCCTTTTATGACCTGCCAGTACACTGACCTTCAGCTACCTGCTGTGCTACTAGGCACCATACCTCTCTACGTATGAGAGCCAGACATCTGGACAAATCCATAAGTAATGGGGTGACAAAGGCCTAAATATAGGGACCATTTTAACTATTGGCCTTACAAACCTAGAAGGGTGATACAGTAACAGATGTTGCATTAGCATGCATTTTCTAAAGGGTGTGAGGACTGAGACACTACAATACATCATTATTTTCTGACTTTAGACTTTCGTGGTTTGCCAATGATTGGCCACATAACCAGTATTTCATGATAGAGACACCACAAATATGATGCAAACCTCTGTACATTCAGCAAAAGGTCTGTACAGTTGGGAGGTATGGTAGGCACTGTGTAGGTTACTCCAATCTGTGTACTGTTCATATGTGTGGCCCCCTGTCCATGACCTGTCCAGCTTACCAGCAGTAATGGATATTGACATCTGGACAGTGTGTAAAACTCCCACCATAGGTGTAGCTGACATACGAAATAGTTGGCACTGTGATTCTTGGAACATGGCCCTGTCTACCACAGTACTGTACCTAGGCCACTAAGACACAACAGCCAGTGCTGGCCACATCCTGACAGTATTTCCCATGCATATACATAGATCATTGATCCCTGCATATTGTGGACATGCAACAAGTTATCATGTTGATTGGGACAGCCCTGGCAATGTGTGCTCTGCTGCTATTACCCTACAAACCTACATGTTACTGCATTTCTATGGCAATATGGGGGGGGGACACCTGTCAACGGTACAAATTTGCACATGCTGTGCTGATATTAGCTTTACGTTTTGGTTCCATTTAGCATAGTATTGTGCCCTGTCTTGGAGAATAGAGGCATATCACTAGAGGCCACAGATTAGATTATAATGGCATAAAATTGAGTTTCAGACTTCTTACCCTTCAGAGCCTTACTGCAACTGGAAGACCTGCTGTGGTATCACTGTGTAAGTCTGTAGGGGGGTATTCCATCATTGTCACCATTTGTGGGCCTTTACCAGACATTCCTTTATGGTTTTCTATGGCTGACTTGCTGGGTGAGTCTGAGGGGTAGGTATGGGATCCCCACATTGACATCCATGCATGTGACCTATGACCCCCCCTTAGTTGGCCCCCGCATATACTGCAGTGGAATTTGTCACCTTGGATAATACTGTATATTGTGGGGGAATCAGTATTGGGCAGACATTTCATGGTCTCCCACATAGCTGTCAGTTGTCTGCTACTACCCCAGTAGGCCACCCCATTCCCTTGCATGCAGGCAGTGATACCATAGATATGCTACCAGAACATACTACTCCATTCATTTATTGCTTAGAAGACTGACTCACCTTGTGCCTGCAGCAGTTGTGGGGATGGAAGGTAAGAGCTGACTCTGTTGGATGCACACAGTACACTGCCTATACAGGGTAAGCTACAGGTAGTGTGATGTGTGTGACATCCATTTTACTTTTGTGTGTGAGTTGGAGAGAGGTGTCAGTCCCTGAGTCCCTACAGTGTTAGTGTGTGTGCTATGCATTGCCTCTTTGCCAAGGCCTGGGCATACTGGGCATGCCTCTGTCTGCCTACAGGAGCAGGCTCAGGGGGTCCTCCTCTGAGTCCCTCTGTGCCTGTGGGGACCTTGGCAATGGTGGGGGCAGTAGGGCCCTTTCCTGTGCTGTTCCTGCTGCAGCTGTTGCCACAGGATCATATTGTGTAGCATGGCACATATTATGAAAATGTGTGCACATGTAGCTGGAGAGTACTGCAAAGCTCCACCAGATATGTCAAGGCAGTGGAACCATGACTTGAGCATCCCAAACACATGCTCGATAATGATCCTGGTTTGTGCGTGTGCCTCATTATGACGTTCTTGAGTGGGTGTGTGCGTGTGTGTGCATTTCTGATGCGTGTCATCATCCACCGCTCCGGTGCATAGCCAGCATCCCCCACCAGATGGTCATACAGGATGTCCCCACTGGCAAATGCCTAGTAAAGCTGTGATGAATGCCAGATGTGGGAGTCGTGATAGGTTCCAGGGCTGCCAGCACACACATTAATGATAATTCCCTGAACATTGCACATGACCTGGCAGTGGATGGAGAGGAAGTCCTTGCAGTTTATGTAGACCCTACCCTGTTCACCGGGTGGTGCTTTGGTGTGGATGTGCATACAGTCTATTGTACCCAGTATCTCCGGGTATTCTGTTACAAGGTGGAAGAGACACATATTGCTGGTCCTCTCCTCATGGGAGTTGGGGAAGTAAATGGGCTCATAGCATGTAGTAGCATGGCATCCAGGAACTGGTGGAGTACCCTGGGTACAGATTCCTGTGAGACCCCAACATGTTCCCAGTAGGTCTTTGGAAAGTACCTGTAGCTAGTATTCTTAAGGCTACACATACCTTGATATCCACTGGGATGGGTTCCCCTCTGTTGGCTCTGGGCCTGAGTTGAGGCCGGCGCAGCTCAATAATTGCTGAAGTATGTCTCTGTCCACCCTGTAGTGCTCTACTATCTCCAGATCATGTAGCCTCTGGTAGGTTACCCTTGGTCTAAACACTCTTCTCCTCCTCAGTCTGGGGTGGTTGTCAGCATTATCCTCCTCACCACCCTCAGCCTCGAGCACATAATGATAGATCAAAGCAACGGCAGCCCCTAACATTTTTTTGGTTAAAATTCCCCCGCATGTGTACACCAATGATGCAAGGTTTGTGGGAAAACCAGACTGAAAGGTGTTTGCACAGTTTATACTGTTGTGCTGCAAATGCTGCATGTATGATTGGCTGGCTATGATACATTCCACCTGCTTGCTATTTTATTAGTACTTGATTGCTTTTATTTTGCTATTTGCCTTTTTTTCCTTCCCATTTCCACCTCTTTTAAGCCCCAAGGTGTGCTGCACAAACCCGGTGCCCAAATGTAAACAGACCTGCTATTTCTAGGGGGTTTTTCGTTTTGTTTTAGACCCTGTGCGCACTGCACAAACCCGTTTAGCTAAAGTAAACACTTTGAAGCAGAAATGGCCCTCCCCTGGACACGAACACACTCTTCATTTCATGGAATAAGTCAATACAGCCTCAGACACACCGCCTTGCTTAGCTGTGCTTAGCTAAGCTCAACTGGGAGCGAAGGAGCTCCAATGTACTTACACCAACCATGACACACCCCCTTTTCATGTCAGCTGCTTCTCCTGCTTACACCACTGCTTTATAGCTCCTACATGGTTAGGTGCAACCAGAGAATGGTCTTCCCTTTAGTGATTCAGTAACATTTTCTCATTTGCATACCCCACTGCCTTAGTCCTTGGTTGCACCACTACACCACAGATTTCCTCCATTGCAACCAGTGTTACCTGTTATTGTTTTGATTCTCCATGCCATAGACTATAATGGCAAAATGCAGATTTCACTTAAAATTGCCTTTTCACAATTTTTTTTTTGGCACAATCCCGTTTGCATGCCGCTGCCATATGCTTAAATGGCCAAGATCGGCCCAGAAAAAAAAACTTTTATTTTTACAATTTTGCAACACTTTTCCATGCCAATGGCCATATATTTGGTCATTGGCATACCTAAGGAGTATAATACATGCTTTACTTTGAGCTGTCATGCCTCCATTTTGATTTTTTCAGAAATGTATTCTGCTGTAGCCGAATATATTTCTGTACCTCACACTATTCCCGCATGGATGCCTGCCGGCTTACTGAATTGCTAATTCACCTCATTTGCATGGTTTCCACCAGTAAATGAGGTAATTAGCATTATTCAGTGGTGTCCATGCGGGAATAGTACTGCCAGACTCTTGCGGGTCCCCAGGCTTGTTTACTGGATTGCTCGGCGGCCATATTCTGTGCAGGAGTGTCTGCACTATTCTTACACTCCATGTAAGCTTTATTGAATCCTGGGACATATCTAAATGTAATTCATATCCCATGTTTCCAAGTGCAGGAATTGATTGTGAGATGCCTGTGTCAAGGTAATAAAAAGGCACTACCTGAGCAGAATAGCAACCTGGTATGAGAAGTGACAAAACAAAAAGTCTTAACTGGCATTTTATTCCAAGCAAATCCATACTGAATCCCATTAAAATGACATCAACTTAAACCAAATATTTAAGTTTCTTATCTTGTCTTGGTATCTAGGCATTATTATTGGTGAAGGAAAATGCTACTCAAAACGAATGTATTTCTAGCCTTTAACATATTCATAATACGTTGTATCCTGTTTTCCTGCATGTTACTCGGAGTGGAGCACCTCAAAACATTCACTCACGCATGGACCAACACTAGGTTATAATCATGTTTACCTGGTTTGATTTACTTTAGGACCCTTGTGACAAAATGGATCATGACATTGGGGAAGTAATTTACAGTTACCCTGTTCTTGTTTAGTCTGGTGAGTGTATATTATGTATGGTTAAATGGGTCTATATCACATTATCGAAATTCCAAAATATCGAACACCATAAGCTCGACCTTGGAATCTGAAAATGTGATATACTCGAATGCTCAGAACAGCGAATTTTTTCCAAGGAAAGAATTTGCTGTTCCGAGAAAACACACACACAGCACAAGCACACCAAAATACATAATCCACACATACACACTTCACAAAACCCTACACTAAACCATACACACACTACTAGCTATACACTTACCTTAACCCAACCCTAACCCTAAGGTCCCTAACTAATGCACAGTCACCTTACCCGCTCCCTAACCCTAAGGTCCCTAACTATCGCACACTCAACTTACCCGCTCCCTATCCCTAAGGTCCCTAACTATCACACACTCACCTTTCCTCAGTCCGTTCACACACTTACCTTAACCTGGTCCATCACCTTCACACCACAGTTGAGGAAATAGTGAAGCTGCAGAAATGGCCCACCGAATACTTTCCCTAGGAAAATATTCAGTGTTCTGCAGCTTCGCTATTTCAAGCGTTCACTGAATAGGGGTCGATATTAGAACATTCAATGTTTTAACACTTCAATGTTCTAATATAAATCCGGTTAAACATATAGGAATCATAAGAATTACAGACATCTGAATCATGTGACCAAATAAGCCTTGCCAGTCTCCACCCTTAGGTTGTACCCCCCTTCTCCAAGAGGTCCAGCTCAGAGAAGCCCTGGCTGAAATTTCTTACACCCATCCAATCATCCAGGTACCTCTTAAATAATGATGGTGGTTTATCACAATATCTTATCACAAGGGATAGTCTATGCTAGAAGTAGGGAAGATGGTGCCTGATAAACCTAGCTCTCCATCTCATATTGTTTATATGCTGGTGAAGCTTTAGCTCCCTGGATCTGGTATTAGTGGAGCTGTTAAACTTGTGAAGATACAAGAGATCAAGAATGGCTGGATCCCTAATGGATTGGTAGGCAAGGCATTGATCTCTATTCAACAGTCTGCAAGATACCAGATAAAGATACAGTACTTTCAGTCTTTCTATCTTGATGTCTTAGTGTCTTTAAGCTTGTCATTTTCTTAGTTAAGAACCTTTGAGGCCTTTCTAGATGATTGATGTGCACAGAGATGTGTATCTTGAAGGATGCATTGCACTCAATAATTGGCCTAATCAAGACAGAGTATGAGAGAAGAATGATTTATTTGGATCTAGATTTTATTCCCTTGATAATTAGCTGTGTTAAATAGAAGGACTTCCAGACTACAGTTTCTACATGATAATTAAATGGGGGTGGGGGTTACCAACTTTTATTCCAAGGTGTCTGACAACACATTCATTTTGAAGAGGGGTGTTGTCTAAGCTGTATACCCTACTAAATATGATAATATTGTACTTTTTTGTGTTTAATCCGAGCCTATGTTTAGTGCACCAGTTGTTTACTAGTGCATGTTTTTGCTGAAGAACTTGAAAAACAGAAGAGAACTTAGCAATAACACCCAATTTTGCAATTATCAAGAAACTTTATTAGCTAGATGTCTTGGTTTTTAGAATAAAGATTAGAAAAATAAATTCTGAAAAAGAAGTGTACCAGGACTGAGCCCTGGTGGACACAACCAGTCATCTTTATGCTTTTAGAAGAGGCACTTGCCACCCACACTAAGTAGGTTCTATCATTTAGCCACTTTGCTCTTCATCTTACTACTTCCCTAAACATTTTGGGGCTTTAGAAGTGCTAAGCTGACTTACTTACAATACCAGTATGAGGTAATGTGTCAAATGCTTCTGCCTGGTTGAGATAAGCTATATACAGTGTGGCGACTGTCGGCTGTAATCCTTATGAAGAATTTTACCAGATTCATTAGGCATGATCTACTCTTATCAAAGCCAAACTGCTGCAGGTCAAGTCTAATGAGATTTCTGATATCATAATGTATCAGGTCTGTTGTAATATATTTCATAACTTTGCAGATAAGACTCATTAGCCTGATGGGTCCATAATTCTCATGGTCAGAGGTAGGGCCACTCTTTTGGAGTGCTATCTCTACTGCAGTGTGCCACACTTCAGGGGCAATACCCATGGCTAAAGTCAGAATGAACAGTTGGAGGAGTGGGTCTGCCAGGACATGTTTAGTACTGTTTATTAAATAACTAGGTATATTGTCAGCCCCCAAAGATGATATATTTTTGGTTTTAAAAAATACCTTTATAATACATATTCCTTTGTGATGGCAATGGGTTTAAGGGATTCAGGCATATGTGGACTTGGATGTAAGTATTTGTGGTAAAGTTTGCACTGAATTTGTATGTTGGTATGCTAGTGATGTCTATCTGGTAAGAGCAGGTTGTAACAGTGTGAATTAGTTTAAAGCAATGATAGGTTCATAGGTTCATAGGTGTTTACTAGGCTAACGACCACAAGGGCCTTTTTAAGCACAGCCATGTATCCCAAATCTCTGATCCTTGATAAGTTTAAGCATGGGGCTGGGAGATGAACCATTTACAGGTTACATGTGCCCATTAGAGACATAGGTGCCAAACCAGGGATGAATTTCCAGTTTCCCATCCAATTGTTCGGGTTAGAGAGGAGCTCTGCTTCACATGGATGTGGAGCCTGTTCCATAGTCGGGGTAGTCTCTGGGATACATAGCTATCTCTCCAGCAGGTCCTATTTATATCACAGGCAAGGCTTAAGTCTTTAGAATGGGTAATTCTGGTGCTGTTTGTTTTGTGGACATGCAGGAGGTCCGTTAAAATGGGGTCTGACAATGCCCTGTATGCCAGGCATAGATCTCCCCTCAAAAGCTTGTAGGAGACAGAATACAGGGATAGGGCCTTGAGGTGGTCTGCATTGGACAGTTTACTTATGCCTTGTGTTCTTTTAGTGAGGAACCTCTGTGGACATTCCGATTGTTGGATATGCCTGGTTAGGTACATACCAAAGGGGGCACTGTACTGAATGATAGGTTTGATGAATGTCGAATACAATGGAACAATAACTTCCTTGGACTTAGATACCATACCTTTGTTTATAAGTTGAGCAACATAGAATGATTTCCTCACCACTGTAAACACATTATGGTCAAAGGCTAGATTATTATGTATGTGTGTCCCTAAGTCCCTGACTACTGGGTCAACTCTAAGGGGTGTGTTGTCAATATGATAGTTACCAGGGATGGATGACTTCCCAAAGGCTACTATTATGTATTTCTTGGCATTTAGTTTTAGTCCATGGTTTTTACACCAGTTGTTTGTCTGTGTCAGCCCCTCCTGGAGAACATTTATGTCAGTGTGAGATTCAATGACAGCTCTTAATTTGCAACCATCTTCAAATTTAGTCAGCTAGAGACCACTGACATTCACCTTGACTTCTGAGAAGTAAATTCCAAAAAGGAGCAGTCCAAGGACTGATCCCTGAGGGACTCCACTCGTGACTGGCCTCTTTGTAGAGGTGGACTCCCCAATTCTAACTTCCTGGGTTCTTTCTGTGAGCCATCTGGCTATCCACTGGGTGACATACCGGTTTGTACCTAACATCTTGACTTTGTCAACAATGCCCGAGTTGGGTATTGTGTCAAATGCCTTGGCCAGATCAAGGTAGGCAGTGTGAATGATCTTGCCCTCATCCATTGCTTTGGTGACATTCTCAAAGAAGTCCACCAGGTTGAGTAGGCATGACCTGTCCTTGATGAAATCAAACTGGGTTGAGCCCAGTGTCTGGAGGTTTACTATATCTCTATTGATCATTTCCATGATAATTCTTTCCATGGCTTTACATATAAGAATAGTGAGACTTATGGGTCTGTAGTTTCCAGGGTCTATTGATGGCCCAACTTTGTGGAGAGGGATGAATGTTGCCTTTCCCCATTCATGAGACAGAAAGCCAGTTTGGATTCTACAGTTAAATAATAATTACAGAGGCCCTGATAGGTCTTGTTTCATGCTAATTAAAAGGCATCCTGGGATATCGTCTGGGCCCATTGAAGCAGTGTTCTTGGTCTTAGAGAGAGCATTAAGGCCTGTTCCCTAGTGATAGTAGGGGAGTTATATTTGGTGATATTTCCTGAGGGAAGGTTGAGGGGGAGAGGGGTAAAACTGGAGTTGAATTTATCAGCCAGGAGGTTTGCTATATCTTCTAGCTCAATATAGGTGGCTCCATTCACAATGAGATCTGCACACAATTGTGTATTGCCTTAGGGGTTGTGGACATAGCTAAAGAATGATTTGTAGTTGTCCTTGGCCTGGGAGGCCAAACTTACCTCAAATTTGGCTTTGGTAGACTTTATTTTCCCTCTGAGTTGTTTGTTTAGTTTGATGAGAGTGGTTTTATCCTGCTGGGTGCTGCATATCCTAATTTTTGCCATGATTTTCTTCCTCCTGTTATACAGACTATTGATTTTGTGATTCCACCAGGGTGGCTTGTTTTTTGAGTTAGTTCTGTACTTCCTCCTGGTGGGTACAGCTGACTCTATGTGGCTATTAACATGCTTGTATATGGTTTCTTTGAACAGTTCTGCATAGGCAGCAGTGTTCTCAAGGTTTATGGGGGCTTGAAATGTTGTCAGGTTCTCACTTAATAGCAGGAGGTTAGCCTTAGAATAGTTCCTGAATATTTCCGGTTTAGCTGGGGGCCCAGGTTTTATTTTTACTTCAAAGATGACCATTTTGTGGTCTGACCTTACCAGGGAAGGCATTATAGTAGGGGATATGCAGCAGCCTCCTATATTAGTGAGGACCAGATCCGGTATGGTTGCACTCCTGGTTGGTGTATTGACTGTCTGGTCCAGGGAGTTTGTGTTTTCAAAATCCAGGAATCTCTGTGCCTGTACATTTGGTGTAATATAGGATTCCCAGTTAATAGCGGGGTAATTAAAGTTCCCCGTGTATATGGTATTGGGTTGGATGGTTTGTGTTTCTAATAAGTTTAAATACATGGTATGGGTTTGTTGGGTCATAGAGTGGGACCTATAGCTTGCAAGGAAGTGGTATTGGATTTTATCTATGGTGATTTGAACATGGAGCAGCTCAAGTGCATTGTTTTGTTTGACCATCCTTGAAATATATTTATTTTTGATGTAAAGAGAGACAGCTCCACCTTTAGTTCCTGCCTGTGAAGTAGCTGGCCTAAATGTGTGGAAGGCATTATAACCTTGCAGATTTGGTGTGCTCTCTGTGACCCAGACGTCAGCATTCCCTAAGATAAAGAGAGCTTCTAGGGAGTGGAGTTTTTTGTTTAGACTCCTAGCATTGAGCAGTAATACCTTTAGATTTTCTTGGGTTTGATTTGCTATGTCAAAAGTACTTTCAATTTGGCATTGCCTAAAAAAGGCACTATGGGGAAGACAGTGTTTTAGCTAACATTTGAAAGCCTAGAGGGGGCAGGTGCAGACCATCCATGACAAAACAGCGTGGTCTGTTGACCATCTCCTTCCATGATGGCAAATATTGGACCCCCCTCAGAATGACACAGGAAACTAAGCCAATTATTAAAGTCAGTGATGGCTGTTACTCCTTAGTTTCCTAATGTAGCTTTAGAAGGATTTTTAATTGCCCTTGGCTTCAGTTGCTAATGTATGTTTGGCAGCTGCTTTAGTAGACATAATAGTACTTTTCTGTTTTTTAGTACTATTTTTGATACTATCCTTCATGTATGCATTTTTGGATACACAATGCAATTTAAAGATTTTTTTTTCTTTTGATGTTAAGTTTATTTATATTGCTGGGCCACCAATGTGGTTTCTTATTGAACTTCCCACTGCATTTTCTTTTGGATGGAGCTGCCAGGCCTTTGTATTTATCTAGGTGGGCATATAATTTCTTTGAGAAATTTCCTGCTACAGTAATGATAAGGTTGATGCTGCCACATATGAATTTCAAGACCTCATAGAATCTGATGAAACTGATATGCACAAATTCCTTGAATTTTAAAATATAAGAAACAAGAGATTTAGAGGGGGTCACTAGTTTATGGCCCAACATTACCAAGCAGATGTCTGAGGGCTAGACCATAAAGATCTGTAAGGACTAGGTCTAGGATATTATGTACTGTACTGAGTTTCTTTACTAGTTTATCCAGAGTCATTTTGTTTATTATGTCTTGGAACTTTTGAACATATCCTATATTAGAGGTGTTAAGTGTTCCAATTAATTGCGGGGAAGTTAATGTCGCCCAAGATGTTGGCATTCTTATTTATAGGGAGATCCTCTAGAACATTTAGGAATCTGTCACAATTTTCTTGGGGAAATGGACGATGCTCTGTAAAAAGTTATAAGTTGGTTCTGTTTAGGGTGACTTGGAGCTCCATTAGGTCAGCCTGTGGGTCTCTGTGGATCTGCCTGGCAGAGATATGGAGATACCAGTGCAACTGTCTTTGAATCTGAAATCATGTTAGATGCAAAACCTGTGTATATAGAGAGTGTTTTCTGTATATTAAACCAGGTCTCAGTAATTGCAGAAATATGCTTGTGTTCCAAGTGCAGGGAAGCCTCAAGGTTGGGTATTTTGTTGCTGAGAATTTTGGCATTGAATAGAGCCACCTTAATTTGACATCAATTTGTGTACACATTTTTAGTTATCTTAGAATGTCTGTTAGCTAGGTTTGCCTATAAAAGCACTATAGGAGTAGCAAAGGCATTACCCAGTATATGTAAACTTTGGAAGGAAGAGGTGCAGATCATTCATTGTGAAGCAAGTGAGGCTACCTAGCTTTTCATGCCATGCTAGCACATACTGGGTCCCTTGGAATGACACCAATTATTTATCCAGTTGTTGATGCCAATTATCCTTTCTTTGTACATAGACATCATTCCTGGAGAAGGAAGGGTTACTTTCTTTCCTACATTGTCACATATACGTAGAGTCACAGTTAGTCACAAAACCAAGAAATGAGATAATTCCACAGTAAAAGACCACCGACCAACGAAGTATACTGAAAACTGTCTTTAATAGACGTGTCAAAGATACATATACGGAGAGCTCTGACATGTCTTTCTGTATAACCATCAGGGTTCTGTTCCCCAATTCGTTTACCCTCACACAGACCACCACCATGTCATAGCCACATTTGTTAGGACAGAAGTTCTTTAGAGTTTTGGAAATGTCAGAGATTCTGGCACTTGAAAGACAACTCACTTTTACTCTCTCCTTGTTCTGCCTGGTAAGAAGTGAATCTGTGTGCCTAACTATTGAGCTGCCTTTCACTAAGACATTTGTGTTAGTACTGAGGTGTTATGTTGTAGAATTGCAGTGATTTTACTCATGGTGACTCATTGTGATAGGCATATGTGAAGAAGATGAGGTGTTGTATTTACATCTAGATCTAGTCTGCCTGTATCTAGGAGCATTGTTGTTTGTGTTGTGATAGGGGTGCATGCCGCTCACAGCCAATGTTACTTTTTGAAAGAGGGGTTTTGGGATTATTTAAGTCCCTCTTGCAGACATAACTATTTGTGCTGAGTGAGAGATCATTACTGTGTGCATGAGGCAGTTGCTACACTGTCTAAGTGTATCAAGTGCTAAGAGGTCAGCAAAAGACGGAAAACATGTAGGTCAATGCCCATATTTGTCTAGTAGTTTGGAAAGGTCAGTATTACACAATAGCTAGTATTTAGTTATGTAACTCTATTAGCTGGATTGGCAGGATGAAAATAGGTGAATATTCTAATGGAAGGATATGATACCTGTGCTGTATGGCTGTGTATATGACTCAGGAATAATTTAATGGGGGAATACACTCTAGGCTATTGTGAAATGTTAAAGAGAAAGTTAAAAAAAGATACATTAACGACTCAAAATAGTACATTTGGCTGATGAGATAGCTTAAGAAAACATGCTGCAGCTAATGAATTGGAAACTAACAGATAATGTGATATGATAATTTGGGCAGTAATGCCTAGTGCCTTTCTCTGATCTTTTGACCTATTCAGTAAATGCGACAGTGATCCACTTGTGCACTGGGCCTCATCACATGATTAAAACTTGCAGTTGGCAGACATTTACTAATATAGCTGCTGAGAAATAAATTCAGGGTAGAGGAGGAGATATCATACAGATGGAGTCTGAGATACCTGTGTAAGTATGTGCATGTTGTGATGACCCAACATTAAGCACAGCAGCATGCTAAACTGTGTTAAAACACTTGTCTAAATGCCCAATAACACAGCAAGAAAAGGATCCGTAGAGCACATAATCTAATATAAACACAATGAACATCACGTAATACATGCCTAGAACTAGACTTGCCTACTCTCTCCTGACACCAGAAAACAAGCTAGTAATCTAAATTCAAGGAAGGTTAGTAATTTAGTTAGAAATAGTATACACTTAATCAGTAGACTCAGAAAGTAGAAATAAAAAAAATATAGAATTTCAAGCAAATACAAGTGACGCCAGACATTGAAATAAATGAATGAATTAATTAAATAATTAAGTCACTTATATTAGGAAGTTTCGGCTGTGAATTGCAGGGGTCTAATGTAGTTTGTGCTGTTCACAAACCAGGAACATTTAACTCGATAAGCAACAACTCCTTGAAAAAGAGTCACATATGACTGAAGCAATTCTCTGTGTGGAAGTTGACATAGTGGGCATTTTAGGCTTAGGCCTGTTCTTTCTTGGTGTCTCCTGGATGAATTGTGTGGGCTTGCAGTGTATGTGGACAGGGAAGGAATTGGTATTGCTTTGTGTGCTGGAGGCCGGGATCTTTTAAACTGTCTTCTTGGAGACTTTGGTAAGTGTTTCTTTACAACCTCAGCATAGGTCATGAGCTTAGTTGTATGTGTTGTGACTGATACAGCGTTGTGGAGGTATGATGCTTATTGCTTACCAACTAGGGAGCTGATCATAACTGTCAACCTCTTAGCGCAAAAAAAAATCTGCACAAAGCCAAAAATAATAGGGGACAAGGCCCCCCCAAAAAAACAGGCACATTTTAAATGCTGTTCTTATGAACTTAGAAAGTTGGTAGAATAAAAGGTGCTGTGTTAACTTACCTTGCATTTTCTGAAGGATATAAAGTCTGAAACTCAAATGATTGTCATTATTTAGTGAATTCAATCCTCACTAATTTCTCCCAAAAATGCAGAAAAATTACAAATTTTATAAGGAACAGACCAAAAATATGAGGCAAAAATTTGGACAATCTGTGAAAATCTGTACAGTTGAGAGTTATGGTCAGCTGATGCAAGGTTTGCCTCTATATATTTCTCAAATATTTACTTCTCTCACAGGTTGTGCTATCATTTGGTAGATGCAGTGAACAGATGGTGAGAATAAGGCAGTTTGTACACTGCCTTAGAACACGTAATATTGTTCTGTATATTTCATCCTCTTCCTGTGGTGTCCCATGAGCAATACGATTGATCAAAGTTCCTCACATTCATAAGGTTGTTTTTTTATTTTTTCCCCAATATTATTGATCAATTTCCCTTTCCAACAATTGTTACATAGTATATTGTTTGTGTTTTCTTACAAGGCTAAACAACATTTTTGAATTCTAGAAATAGTATTTACTATGCTAATTAAGATTCCAAAGAATCCATTCCACATGTACTTACGGATCCAACCAAATTTGCCCTGACATGGGGACTTAGACTGCAATGCCTCTAATATATTTTTTGATATTTATGAAGACAATGGTCGAGTTTCTCAGACTTTCTTAAAAAAGCTCATTGAAACTAGACTGTCTGCATCTATTTGTTTGAGTTAGCTCTTACTTTTACAATCTGATAATTGTTGGACTATCTGCAGATAAATGCTGACTTTCCGTTTAGCAAGCTGCAAGTTGTTTCTCTTCTATTTTTTCCTTACATCATTCTCATCTGCACCCACTAGATTTGTAAAAATAAAGACAGATAAGTTTACTGTTTTGCTAGGAATGACCCCCACATGTACACGTTGTCAATATGTCACTCCAAAACTGTTTTCCTACAGATTTCCTTCTGGCACATGATCTGTACTTTAAAATAGTTGTATGTCTTTTGCCTAAAACAAAAACTTTGGCATGTTGCCATTCCTGCTTTGCTGGGCATCTTCCTTACCATGGGCATGGCTGGTCTGTTACTCTATGAAAAGGTAAGGTCTAAGATTGGGCACTGGCAAGGTGTAAATGGCCACTAGGTCCAGTTGTCCTGTATTTCCTTTGATTCTATAATGTGATGTTTTTTATAAGTACTTCATGAATTTTGATATGACCTGTCAAGTGACCTTTTATTCCAGCATGATGATCAGCACTTAAAATTCTTTGCCGCACTTTTGCAACATTCTGGCAGAGGGAATTGGTTTCACATATCAGTCCATCATGAGCTAATAACTAGAAGAAAAAGGCACTTACTTTTCAGCTTGGCAGAATTAGTCTATGAAATGCCAGACTGCTTAGGCCTTGATGAACTTTTCACTAACTTTGGTTTGCTTTGTTTTTGTGCGTACCTTTCTGTTTCCAAAACTTTGATCTATATTCT
The DNA here is from genome assembly GCF_019279795.1 of Protopterus annectens. Taxonomy (NCBI): domain Eukaryota; kingdom Metazoa; phylum Chordata; order Ceratodontiformes; family Protopteridae; genus Protopterus; species Protopterus annectens. The sequence continues at coordinate 834,006,526 of NC_056730.1, read as the reverse complement.
GTATCTTATTACTGATTTTCTGTTTAAAAATGCATATAATCATTTTCTGCTTCTTGCATTTCTAATTATAAACATTCTGTCATGCCTTCTTTGCTATATTTAGCTTTTCTTTCCAATCATGGTTTCACTTTTGCCAAGTCTAACTATTCCACGTGGTTTATCCTTTTAGGCTATAGCACATTGTTTTCATTTCCCATTAATCATTTGTGTAAGGACATCTATCTTGTCAGGGATTCCAGTCCATGCATCTTTCCTGTTTACTTTCACCAGCTGTCACCAGGTTTATGCTGTTGCCCCTGCCCTAAGACCTTTAATTCATTTTTACTGTGTACTGTTAATATTCTGCAACATGCTTTATGGACATTCTAAATCTTGTTATAACAAACTAAGTGTTATCACTTGAGTGTTGTATGCAGGCACATTTAAATTGCATCTTTCCCACTTACCAAGCCTTAGTTTCTTGTCCTTTTCTCAAGCAAAACATTTAAAATGAGTATGCAACCTGAATGTATGCATTTAAAAACTGAATGTGTGGTTTTAACACAGGTTAAAGTATTGTTATAGAATTTGCACAGCATCCGTCTTTTCATTTCAGAACAAAAGGCATTAGGAGCGTAGAGTGCATGTAATGACACCATTACTACATTTAACATGCCAACGAAGAGAGGAACATTGTGACGCTGAACAGCACTCAAGGAAATTGTCCATGGCCTATTACAGTGAGGAAAAAAACAGATTTCTGAGAGGTTACCTAGCAACCTACTGTGGATTAAAAATACAAAAAGTATATAGCTGCTTTCATTTTAACTAAAAGGAGAAAACACTAAGAGTTCATAAATTAGATATGTGTTTTTGATGGGTGAACATTCCTGATGAATCAGACAGACAACAATATGCTTTCAACATAAGAAAGCAATTGATGTTTATGTGTTTCCAGTTAACTCTAAAATTGAATTCCTGGCAAATATACTCTCAAGAGTTACTGGTATCTTACTGACTTGAATCTTGAATCACTAAAGTGATTAGAAGTGGAGGCTGTACACTGAAAGTACACGGGTATATTATTTGTGCATAACTCGTCAAGCTGTTTAGTAAGTTTCAGGTGTCTGATTACAGGAAACAGACAGGGGCTTGTTATGGATTACAAGGTAATAACCCCATTTCATAAACTATTGCTTTCTGTTTAATTATTTATTTCATAATGTGATCCTGCATTGTTCTTAAGCACTACTGGGTAACAGTGGAAATGAAAACTGCCTTAGAAAGGTAATTATGTTAACTCCCTAAAGTACAGTGCTACAAGTAAAATTAAAAAAAAAAACTGAACAAGGACTTGCTTTTTGTTGGTTAAGTTGAGACAGGGAGTGATATTCATAGTCATTGTGCTTGGACATAGCAGGAATTTTCACTGGCTGCACTTGGGTACAACTCAGGTACAATTCAGAGACATCAGCTGCACTTAGGTGTAGCAGTCTGAACTGGTCTTAGAAAGTAGTATGCAAATTAAGTAATAATGAGATGGATGTAAACGAGGAATACATGGAAAAATCTGTGACTATCTTATGTAAATTAGGACCGCTTCCTGCGTTTGTGCCAGTGCCAATCATTGTTGCTTTTTGATGCAAATCTGCATATGCATATAAGGCTTATATAAAGTGAAGTTGCACCTTTTCCATCTACTTTGCAGAGCAGGAAGATGTTTGCAATTGCTGCCAGCTAAGTTGCCTCCTCTTCTGAAGTGCTCATCTTAGTTGCACCAAAACTACTTGCAACCAGCGGTGCTCGCCAGCTGAGAAAGAGAAGCTTAAGGTAAAGTCTAACCCGTTAGAACTTTGCTAATCAGAAAATTTTGGGCAGGTTTAGATTGGACAGGGACATAATATGGGCTTTGCTGTTTGTATGACCCAAAGATAGGGATTGAGGAGGATATATGGCTTTCCTATCCCTGTGAATAGCAAGGTGTGTATAGCCCTCACTAGAATTTTTATGGGGACCTTGAAGACGCAAACTGAGGACATGCTGGGTGTCTCACAGGCTTCTGAATTGGGGATATTTCAGCAATTTTGCAACATACTCTTGGCACATATGGATGAATACATCTACTGTCCAGTGTCACCGCAGGACTGAGCCAGCATCATGCATGCCTTCTGTGAGAAGGCACGTATTCCAAAAGGGCTTGGTGCAATAGATTGCACCCAAGTTGCTATTATGACCTCATCTGGACTGTGAAAGGAGTAGTACTAGAACAGGAAGGGCTACCATTCCAACAATTGCCAGGTAGTTTGTGATCGATGGGGGTACATTACTAATGGGCCATTATCCTGACAGTGCCCATGAGTCCCATAATTGAAACAGAAGTTCATTGTACCACCTTTTCCTGCATTGTAGGATTCCTTATGGTCACCTAATTGGTAACTGGAAAGCATTTTAATGTTCCCAACCATAGATATTTCAATATGAGTAGAGTGGTATAACTAATACTGAGTAATCAGCCCCTCCCCCATTTTATTATGTGACCCCTCCCATTTTTGTATATCAGATGATGCAGGCTACCCACTTGAGCCATAGCTAATAACACTAGCTCATAACCCCCAAGGAGCTGCTGAGGAGTGCTTAAACACCACCCTCCCAAGACACAGATAGTGACTGAGCAAAGGTTTGTCTGCTCAAAGCCCATTTTAATTACCTGGATGAGTCTGGGGGTACCCTACTCTATGACCCTGCTACTGCATCCATGATGTTTACTGCTCCATTCTGCACAACATGATCATGTGTTGGTCTGGTGTGCAACTGCCACAGCCAGTCATTGAAAGGACAATGCAGCTCCCTCTGACGTTCCTCCCACCAGTGAATAAAGGGATGGTGGCCAGCCAACAGAAGTAGCATGGCAACCCATGTGGTAGGCTTTTGCATGGTAAATGGCTGCACAGGTGAAGAGGCTGTGTCTAGTCCACCACTGTGGACCATGACATTCACTTAGTGAAAGTGAGAAAAGAAATTCACACAGATAATAGTTGATACATACAAGGTTACTTGTGGGCTATACTGAATGGGGTGTGGTTGATTTACACTGTAAATCAGACTTTTTCTACTTTTCACCCAAAACATTGTCTTTCACAACTTTTACATCAGTAATTATTTGTACGGTGTTGAGTGCTAATAGGTACACATGCTAGTTATCCTGGCAGGTTTGACTTAAGCATGTAACAGTAAGTATTATGAAATATGTTTAGGGCCATACTAGTAGTTTTCTCTGCAATGTGCAGAGTATGATGACTGTTCATGCACATTGGAGGGATTTTTTTCCTCTGTTTTTTCTTGTGGCATTACCTCTATAGTTTTTTTTCAGATGCGGGTAAGAAGTGCAGCACTGGCCTTGTCTGGAATGTGACTACTTGGTGAGTAATGCTTTCCACGTACTGATGTTGAAAATGTAAGTTAATGTCCATTAAGGACAGTGCAGGTGATGATCCCATAGACCAGGGGTCTGCAACCTTCACTATCAAAAGAGCCATTTTTGGCCCCTCTCCTACCAAATAAAATTCATCAGGAGCCACAAAACCTATTAAACCACTAAAATGAAGATAACACAGCATATAAAGTTGTATATATAGTTATTATACTAAATATAAAAGAACTAAGTTTATAAGAGCAATATTTAAAATCCATCTGTATTTTTGTTCCTTTGTTGGGATTTCTCCATCGCCCTTAGTGTGTGTGGAATGCATGGCAAAGGAAATCGTGTTATTCTAGCAAGTTTCTAAGTTTAAAAAAGCAATATTTAAAGTTTATCACTCGATCACTCTCAGTGCGCGCGTGTGTGTGTGTGTGTGTGTGTGTGTGTGTGTGTGTGTGTGTGTGTGTGTGTGTGTGTGTGTGTGTGTGTGTGTGTGTGTGTGTGTGTGAGTGCGGCAGAGTGGCCATTATTTTTCAAAGCTGCAGGGAGCCACTGCAGAGGGATGGAAGAGCCACATGCGGCTCCAGAGCCACAGGTTGCAGTCCCTTGCCATAGACTGTGAACAAGTACTGGCATGGGAACTTGATGCTGAGTTGCTCTGATGACAGGATTTATTGGATACAGGGAAACTTCTAGACACTGATCTAACAGTGCTGCAGGGCCTAGACCTTTACTGAGAGGTTATACCCTATGTTGTGCAAGTCTGACAAAGTTTCACTGCCTTCCTCCTTGGGCAATTCAGATGAATGCCTACAGCACTTTCTTACGATGTGTGTGACATTCTGCTCACTCATCTACCATGCATGCAGACATCTCCCCATCCACGTCCAGCTGCACTCCCAATGTGTGTCTGGTAAGCCTTGACTAGAGTGATTATGGAAACAGACATGGATGCTGTGTGTGCCACCATCCTGTGCATGAGAGTCATCATGGCATTGTTCCTGGCCTCAACCACTCCAACATACTGGTGAGATTTCTCACATATTCCCTGCAATACACAAATCATCTCTACCGATCTGTAATTGGCGGCAGCTTTGGCTTAAACTATGTCCTGGCACATCTGATGCAGTGCAGTCGAGAACTTGCATGTCTCTGGAGCTAGCTGTGAAACATGCCTTTGCCTGGCACTTTTGTGTCCTGGTGTGACAGTTGGTACTGTTTCCTCTGAAAGGGTAGTTTTTTCATCAAGGAGATCAGGGTGTGCACAAGAACAAGTGATGAGCTGCATGGTGTACCCACTTGCTGTAATGTCATTTCCTCATTATGCTGTGTATGTGCGCCTGAGTCACTGCCCTGAGGAGTTATTCAACTTCTGTTGTGCAGGGGACTTTGCCAGCATACTTTGCAACTGTGTGCCATAGTCCTTAGGCTGTCATAACTATGAGATTTATGGCATCATCATTGACAGCCATTCTGAGGTCAACATCAACTTGTTGTGTTAATGTACAGAATGTGGTTGTTTTGGGTGCTGACTCTGTAGAAAAAAATATATAGAATTACTTTTATGTATAGGTAAGATGACCACACTTACCTTGCATTGTCTGTAGACTTTGTGCTGCAACTGACATTGATGGCATATCTGGTGATGAAACATGTAAAGGTGATAATGTACACAGGTGTTATGACAAATACATCTCAGATTAATGTAGTGAAATTAACTACACATTAACCTTCCACGTGCTGGACTGTGATTGTTGGGGTCTATATTAAATTAGCGAACGCTTAGAAAAGCGAACGCTAATTCATCGACCCCTTTTAAGCGAAAGCTTAAAATCTCAAACACCCGGAACAGCGATTTTTTTCACAGGGAAAAAAATCGCTGGTCCACAAAAAACAAACAAAAAAACAAAAAAACAAAACAAATGCTTAAAACATTTTATAATGTGGGGGGCTTCACCCCCACCCCCCTACTTAAATATACCAACTCCGAGATCGCACCACAGTGGAGGAAATAACGAACTCCTGGAACCGGCCCAGTGATTTTTTCCCCTGTGAAAAAAATCGCTGTTCTGGGTGTTCGAGATGTTAAGCTTTCGCTTAAAAGGGGTTGATGAATTAGCGTTCACTTTTCTAAGCATTCGCTAATTTAATATAGACCCGAATGTTGCTGGGGTCTGAAAGCATTGGTGTCAACAGCACTCCTGATAATTCTAGCAGCATCTTCATCTGCATCTAAATCATGCACCCTTATTGAGAGAAGGTATTCCCTAGTCTGGCATTAAAGGTTAGAGTATGGAAGGGTGAGAACTAGTGCTGCTACAGGAAATTGCATTCTGCCTTGATTTTGTCCTGGCATACCCCACCACGTCACTATGTCAAGGTGCAGATTCTTTCCCCTACTGCAGTTCTATCAGCCAATACTTGATTCCATGACTTAGCTCTCTCTGCCTGTTGCCCCCTCCCCCTTTTCAAAAAGGCATTTGTCATATGTCAGAGCAATCATGAGGATGTGATTCTCCTCTGGACTGAAGTCGCCTTTCATGTGTCTTGTTCCCTGCTGCTATAGCATGTTTTAACTTGCAATACCATAATATGAAAAACTCACACCTGCCTCCCTTATATGATTCTTTAGTGGAATATGGATCATGCTTGCCAGTGTATTAAAACAAGAAAGAAAAAAGGGTGATTAGCACATTGAAGTATTAATTCTGAGCTGTGTGTCTGAGTTTTGTTGGCATTACTGCCTGTGTTTTGAAGTTCTCTGTTGCAATAATGATACATATGTCTATCTATTTTTCCTGTGAGGGTGTGGTGGTCAACGTATTAAATAGCTCATATATATATCAATACTTAATTAAATTAAGGTGGCAGTTTGGTCCTGGATTACCCTTTGCCAGAAACTATTTTCTGCAGTTAGCCACTTGACAAATGTAGACAACACTAAAAATAGCGCCTTATACATTCCCAAGCATTTCATGGGTAATCGTATGAATATTATAAAATGTCATATCTTACCAGTAAATTTAGGCTAATGTTGAACAGCTATCACTAAATTTCACTGACAACTGCCTTCTTCTAATAATTCCAGGTTATCCCGTCTTCTTCTCGTTTTGGCTGTTGCCATTAGAGGTCGCCACAGTGGATCATTGGTCTGCAGAACGAGTGGCAGTAGAGTTTTACAGCGTTGCATTGCCAGCCCAGCAGGCAATCTTCCTCAGGAGACACACACACGCACACCTAGGGCCAATTTAGAGTGTTCAAATAGAATGTCTCGGGAATGTGGGAGGAAACCAGAGCACCTGGAGACAATCCATGCAAACACAAGCAGGACATGCAGACTCCACACAGAAAGCACCCCAGCCGGAAATTGAACCGCAGAACCTCTTGCTGTGAAGTGATAACACTAACTGCTGCACCAATGTGCTTCCCAATTCCAGGTTATCCCTACTGTTAATAAATAATTTAAATGTGTGCTTTAAATGGTCTTTTGTAGAAGTGAGGAGCTCATTGATGCTTAAAATGGGCAAACTGAAGCTGCTTGGTGTAACTTGAGGCTTATTTGAGAAGTTCTTATGCAAAGGAGACTCAGATGTGCTGAGCTTTATGAATCAGATCATAGCATAGATGTGTATTTCCACTTATAGGTGTAAATGTGTTAGGATTGCCATGGGTGAACTGTGCTGAGCTCATGCACATGCATGAACACTTTTCGCTCTTCAGTTGCACTCCAGTATGCTATAACTTGTGTATGAAATGTATGTATTTATGATTGTTTAAGGCCAAGCCCACTCTAACAGGTTGTCATTTCAGCTTACCTTATTTCCACTGCATACCTCCTACCACAGGGGGCATGCAGCATGTCACACAACTTTAAAATGTAGCATTCCATGAGGTATCAATAGTTTGACCCCCATGCTAGTGCTAAAAGAATAAATTTCAGTATATCTGTACTGCCTTTAAAACATATAAAACACTTGTGATTAGAAAAAAAAATTGAAATAAAAAAAATTTAGAACAATGGTCTGTCCTGTTATTACATTCCAGGAAAATTTCCATTTATAAAAAAAAAATAGAACAGAATTAAAAAATAGAACTACATGGAGTGATGGTCTGCCATGATACATGTCCTGTTATTATACAAAACTTTTCCACAGTTATATTTTCAATTATATAGCAGCCCTATAAGGGTGTATGGGCAGGGCAAAATGATATCACAACCCAGTAGTTGTGTTTTGCACTCTAGTATACCTTTCCTTAGCCTTTTTCTCATATATAACCTGGCACTTCATTGCCATGCAATTTGTGAAAACCCAGGGTGATGACCCAAACTGGTCAGTCAAGGAGACCAAAATCCTCCTCTAGCTAGTGCAGGAGCTGTACCTGCAGAAGTTGGAGCAGGCCACCACTGGCTCTAAGTGGCAAAAAACTGATATATGTCAGGTGAGGAGATCATCTATCATGTCTAATGACTATCATTCAGTCATGAGAGCAGGTGCACCACAAGTACAACAAATAGGCAGAGGAGGAATTAGCTAGCTGGGTGTGTGTGTGTGTGTGTGTGTGTGTGTGTGTGTGTGTGTGTGTGTGTGTGTGTGTGTGTGTGTGTGTGTGTGTGTGTGTGTGTGTGTGTGTGTGTGTGTGTGTGTGTGTGTGTGTGTGTGCGTATATATATATATATATATATATATATATATATATATATATATATATATATATATATATATATATACATATATTCATATATTGTGTATATGTATATATCATAATTCAGTTTTCATGCATGAGTTAAGCCAGTATAAACTTAAAGTGTCGTGGCAGTTGTGAAGAAGGTGGTACTGATGCCATGTTAGGATACTGTTTGAAATACTGCTATGAAATGTTAATTTGCTGCATTTGTTATTATAATAGTGGTAAATTATTGCTCTGCATTAACAGATTCATAAAAGTTAGTGCTTAGTTATTGGTAAAATTGAAGCTGTATTTAAAAAAAAAATTATCATTATGTTGCAACAACATGTGACCTGATAGTGGTACTGGTTTTGGTGGTTTCAAGAACTTTCCTAAACTCCATTCAGTAATGGCTGTATACACAAAGGCAACACACTCAGACTTGGGGAATTGTGGGGGGTTGTACAGTAATTAGCTTCAGTACATATTATTGAGTATGACAGCATGTCCAGTTTCCCATCATAGGTTACCTAGGATAGGTCTGTTGAGGGAAACCTGGATGTAAAACCAATCAACCTGCTAAATATGAACTAAGAACTGCTACACTCAGTAGAGGTTCACTGACAGGATGCCGCTTGAAAATGGATGACATGATGGTAAGGAGGAGGCTGGACATCCTATATATCCAGGAGACAAGATAAAAGGGTAGAGCAGCAAAGCTGCTTGGTTTGGGATCAAGAATGTACTACTCAGGACAAGGACAGATTAGAAATGGTGTGGGAATTGTGGTGAGGAAAAGGCTTCAGAAGATAGTGAGGGACGTCATCAGAATTAGTGACACACTCATGGAAATCAAATTCCAGTGCAAAGACAGGGCAATATTCATAATCTCAGCCTATGCTTGACAACAGGACTGTGACCATGAAGAAAATAATGCATTCAGGTAGCAGTTGCAGGACCTACTAGATAAAGCAGAACAACATGAACTGATGTTGACAATGGGTGACCTGAATGCAGATATCGGGAGAGACAGAACAGTATATGAGGACTGCCTGGGTCCACATGATTGGGAGAAAAAAGAATAAAGGAGAGGCCATTTTAAGCTTCTGTCTGGCAAATGGCTTGTTGGCAGCCAACGCATGGTTCAATAAGATAGACAGTCATAAGATCACAAACAAGAGTGACCAACATGCAACTTAGGTAGACTTCCTCCTAGTAAGGAAAGGCACTGGGGTAGAATCAGTGGTTGTAAAGTCATCCCCATGAAATGATCAGTCTACAACATAAACCACTGGTTGCCACAGTCATCTTCTAGCAATGGTGAGAGGAGGCTCTAAGGTTAACAGAGACTAGGCTGAAAACCTGAAACTTAACTGGAGAGAAAGCACAACAGATCAAGGAATTACTCAGGGCTCTAGCACCCCAGGAAGAAGGCGAAATAAGTGGTATTGAAAGAGAATGGCATCACCTCAAAACAGCATGTGTGAGGAATACAGAACATATATGCAGCTGAGCCAGGTATGGAAATAAGGTGCAAAATGAAAGCTTGTGGTGGAATGTAGAATTCCAAGAACTCATCAAAAGAAAGTAGGTGTGCAGGGAAAAAGTGGGAGATCGAAAAGATGGACCAGGTGAAGAAGGAATACTGGTTGGCTAACAAAGAGGCTAAGGGAGGAGTTGCAATAGCAAAGATCAATGGACCAGAAGCACTCTATCAGCTTCTGGAAAGTGACTCGGTAGGTGGCACAAAGAAACTGTATCAGGCTGCAAGTCAAAGACAGAAAGATAAAGAAGCTAGTCAGAGGTGATGTGGCATTACAGGCAGACTCTGAACAAGAACTTCACTAAAGAATAGGGGACCGGAATGCAACCTGTCTACCAGTCTGCAGGACATCAAAGCAGATAGAAGGGGTACTTCCAGCAGCTTCTGAATGAAGAAAACCTCACAGAAGCTGTACTGCCCTAGAAAAGGCCTACAATGAAAGAAGAAGTGGAGTCCACCCTAGAATAAGTAACAACAGCACTAAGGGAAATGAAGTCAGGCAAGGCAGCAGGGTCAAATGAGGCCACAGCCGCTATTATCAAGATGTTGGGTGTAGTGGGAGAAATTGCTCCTGAGGGTACTCATAGCAGTATGAAGAGAAAGGTGTAGCTCAGATAATTGGAGAATAGGCATACTAGTGCCAGTATACAAGAACAAAGTGGACATCTACAACCATGGGAAGTACAGAGGTATCAAACTCCTGTCACTCTGCATGAAAGTTCTGGTGAGGTTGACTGAAATATGAATATGCAGAGGAGTAGTAGAAAGTAAGATGGGAGATGAACAGTTCAGATTCAGATACGAATACTGCACAATTGATGCAATGTTTTCAGTGAGACAGGTAGATGAGAAGAAGCTAGGGATGAGGAAAGAGTTCAACTGGACATTCCTTGACTTGGAGAAGGCATACGACAAGGTCCCAGAAACATTGCTAGAATTAGTGCAGGCTATGAACAAGGACCCAATGACTCAAGTGCAAACACTGTTTGATCCCACAGAAGGGCTCCCAGTGGGAGTGGGTGCGCATTATGTTTCATCTCTGAGCCCACTGCTGTTCATACTGGTGATGGACTATATTAGCAACCAGGTCAGAGGGGACAGCTCAACAAAGTTGCTGTATTTAGGTAATATAGTATTACAGGCAGACTCTGAGCATGATTGGTCTGGTTGCAGAACCTTACATCATCTGGGACAAGACTGTGGATCAGCAAACAGGCAGTGGCCTGCATCTCTTCTTGGGATTGATGCTAACATTTTGCTTCTGGTGAGAGAAGAAGCAAAGGAATATTGTATCCCAAAATAGTGAAGCTGTGCTGAGACCAGCATTAGTAGTAGCCAGACAGTAGCCATTCATGTGACTCCCCTCTTTTCATCATTCTTGACAAGCTAATTCTTTATTTTTCAGTAAGTACTGCTTGATTTCTTTCTAACTTCAGAATATCTGCCTAAATACTTCATCCTTAAATTTTCAGGGTCTACGTATTAGTTTCCCCTCAAGTGTTTGGCAGGGATCTGTACAGACTCAGCCTCCTTGAGTGACATTTGTCCTGTAAAAGGGCATGTCTAAAGGCCAATTCCCTGTGCTTTCTCCTATTAACCTGGTGAACTTGGGCATTCTGAGGCAGTGTAGCAACTGCTTCATGTACACAGACAGCCCTCTCCTCTTACCTCCCAACACTCAGACTTGTGAGAGATGCACTTATATATCCAAATTGGAAGCCATGCACTCCCAAGTCAAGACTGGAATAGCTGGTCAAGAGGAGAAGGTCAACACCTGCACCACACCACATGCAACACACAGCCCTCCAGAATACCCACCTTCACAGCTCTCACATAAAAACACAAACCACACATCCACCTTTGCGGAGGCTCTCAATAGAAATCTACCTAAATAGCAGAGACCTCCAAGGCAGAAATACACTTGACCACCACAACACAGCACAAACCACAAGACACATAGCTCACCTACACAGTGTGCACCTCAACCTAAGCCCCTAAGGCAAAACAGCTTGCCCAATACACTAATCACAGGTGACTCAATAGTGATGCACACTGATGTCCCACTCACTAGGTTGAATAAGGAGAAGGTAACAGTCAGCTGTCTATCAGGTGCCAGAATCTGACATATAACACACGCACTCAGGTCACTCCACAACAAGTACAAGTATGACTCTGTCACTGTCTATGTAGGTGTGAATGACCTGAGATGCACCTCACTGGACTACATGAAAAGAGACATGGACGAGCTCTCGGATTATGTGGCCCAGGCAGGTATGACCCTATTCCTAAGCAGCATCCTACCATCACCCAGAATGATACCGCAGTACAAGCAGAAAATTATTGACTTCAACAATTGGCTATGTTTCTGGTGTCATTCTAAGAGGATTCAGTGTCTGTCTGCTTGGGATGACATGATTGACAGACCTCGATGCTTTGCCAGAGATGGCCTGCATCTGTCAGCCCTGGGTTTCTGAATACTGGCTAAGGCTCTTGCCACCTCTATAGTGCCTTTTTTTAGGTGATGTTCTAAAGACCAAATCACCACCACAACAGCTATAAATAAATGCAATCTAAGGGTCATGCTGCTCAACACTAGAAGTATAAATCTCAAGATGCACTTGCTTGGAGCATCAACATTTGTGCTGTAATGGAGACCTGGTTTAAAACAGCAGAAAGCACACTTGCACTACCAGGCTATAACTCATTCCACACCTTTTGGCCCCAGAACATATACTGAAGCTCCAAAGGCGGTGGTGTTTCCATGTTCATAAAGGATATGCACACCTCCAGACTAACGGATCTGAGATACTTCAGGTATAACTAACATTGGGTAAGACGGCAATTCAGGCCGTAGCCTGCTATAGGTCCCAAACCATGTCCCAATACTTTCACTCCATGTTCCTAAGCACCCTGGAAGCTATTAGGATCCAACCCAACACCATACTATGTAACTTCAACTACCCCTCCATCAACTGGGAAAACTACTCATGCACCAATACACTGGCCCACTGCTTCCTGGAATTCATCAGTTTCAATGCCCTGGACCAGCTCATTCTTACCCCTAGAAGAGAAAGCAACATCCTTGACCTGGTTATTACAAATATGGGCAACTGTTGCTCTACACCAATAGTCAATTCCTCCCTGGTTAGATGTGACCACAAGCTAATCACCATGGAAATCCACATCTCACCCACACCCCCACAAAGGTAACCACCATGAAAACTTCTCCAAAGCTGACTTTGGGCTCCTAAAAACAGAGGTGGATAACTTCACGGCACCCATGTCAATGGAAAATAGATGCATGACTGCATGATATACACCAATGCACTGTACGAACATGTACATAAATGCATGGAACTAGCCATACCCAACAGAACCAAGACGCTCTCCTCCAAGAAAAGGAAGCCAATCTGGTGGTCCCCTGCCATTAATAAACACTACAACAGAAGGAAGAAACTGTTTCAGAAGAAGGTGAAGTCCCAAGACTGGAAAAACTCCCTAATTACCCTCAACAAAAAGGTGAGATCCCTCATCAAAACCTCTAAAGCCAGCTATGAAGGCAGAATTGCGGCAGACACTAAAAACAACCACAAAGCCTTGTATAGTTCTATCAAGAATCTCCACAGCAATACCCTGGTTTGCTCTGAGTTACTGCACAATGGTACCTCCTATACTGAGCCAACAGATATTGCCAGTATACTGGCCGACAGATTCATTGCCAACTTTATCCACTGCCCCACAAAGTACCAATCACAATACAGAAAGAATGACAGGCACCCAGCATTACTGCATCACAGGTTAAAGCTGCATTCTCCAAGGCCAAAAATACAGCTTCCATGGGACTCGACAATATTCCTGGATGTGTTCTACATGAACTACAAAGTGAACTGGCACCACATCTGTGTGCCCTGTTCAATCACAGCCTCACCTCAGGCTTTGTCCCTATTGAATGGCGCACTGCTACAGTCATCCCTCTCCGTAAAGGGGGAGCGACTACAGACCCTGGGAATTATCACCCCATTAGCCTGACGAGTCTGATATGTAATGCTATGGAGTGCATAATTATGGACCTAATTAACAAGGATATAGGGAATCTCCAAACTCTAGATTCCACGCAGTTTGATTTTGTGAAAAATAGATCATGCCTGCTCAACCTGGTTGACTTCTTTGAGTCAATCACCAGAGCTGTGGATGAGGGCAAGGCACTTCATACAGCCTACCTCTATCTGGCCAAGGCCTTTGATACCATTCTCCACTCATGAATTATTGATAAACTCACCAAACTAGGCATCAACCCCTATATCACTAGGTGGGTTGCAAATTGGCTCACAGAAAGAACCCACAATGTGAAAGTAGTGGACTCCAAGTCAGACTGCTGACCAGTCAGGAGTGGAGTCCCACAGGGATTGGTCCTGGGTCCTCTCCTGTTTGGCATCTACTTCTCAGAGTCCAGGCCAACACGGAGGAGCTCTGGCTAATCAAGATCGCAGATGACTGCAAGCTGGGAGTCATTATTAACTCACCAAGTGATGTAGACATCCTACAGAAAGGCCTCACTGAGACCAATTATTGGTGTCAAAACCATGGCCTTAAGCTTAATCTCAAAAAAATGTGATATCATCCCCTTTGGGAAAAACTCACTTCCCACTAATTACCACATCAGTGTGAGACCACTGAACACTGAAGGCATTATAAGAGATCTGGGGACAGAGGTTGGCAGCAACCTTTCCTTCAACCACCACATTGCCACTGTGGTCAGAAAGTCCTTCTATGTGGCACATCTCATTACCAAGGGTTTTGCATTCAGGAAGAAAGAGGTAATCATCTCTCTCTACTCTTCCCTCATTAGGCCAATCATTGAGTATAATGCCCCATTTGGCTTGTACCTCACTAGACACATGCAACAGCTGGAAAGGCCACAACAGTAACTCATGAAGAGGATCCTAGGCCTTAAACACATGTCCTACATGGACAGACTAAAAAAACTCCAGCTATTCTCTATCTCATATCGTCTACTAAGAGGCAATGTCTATTTGACTTGCAAAGGTATGTCTGACATAGCTCTGTTAGAAATGCTACATCTAAAGAAATCCCAGTCCCTCTGCACCACATCCTCCAGACATCTCAACCTCATTACCACAATCAACAGAACATGCTGGAGGTACATGCTCATAACTCAGAGACTGCCCATGCTCTGGAACAGACTTCCCATATATGTCAAGCAGAGCACCTCACTGGCCCTCTTCAAGACAAATCTTAATGAGTGGATGGGAAATAGAAAGTTCACCCTGGGGATCACTCCAGTGGCTCTACTTGATAAAGGCACTGGGAACTAATGTCGGGTGGCATGATGCCAGGGCACTTCTATGGTCTAGGCTTGTTAAGGCTCCAGGGCCATTATCCTAGTACACGCCTATGAACCTATGAACCTATGAACTTCACTAAAGTATAGGAGACTGGAATACAAAACTGAAAGCACATAGGATGAAACTTAGTACAGATATAATAGTTGTAATGGCAGGAAATAGGGAAATCAGAAGGTGAGAACTGAGACAGAATGGAAAATAGTGGAACAGGGTTACAGCTTCAAGTATCTGGGAGGGGGTGGATGAGAATAAGGGAAGCATGAATGAGAAGATCAAAGCTAAAATCAGAAGGGATGCAGCCAACTGGCACACAATGTCACTGGTAGTATATGACAAAAAATGTCAAAGAAGGTGACCAGTGCTACTGTGTGGTATAGAAACCTGGGCAGTAAAGGCAGAGCAGTTGAAAAAACAAGAAGTGATGGAGATGAAGTGCCTGAGATAGGTGGTAACATGCTCACTGCGGGATAGATGAAGAAATGAGGACATAAGAGCAGAACAGAAGCCTAACGTAGTAGGACTTCTGTGTTAGTCATTTCTTCAACAGATTGGCTTTCACTGATTTGTTGTTCTTGATACATGGAACCAACAATTGACTACTGATTGTTAATGTGGTTCTGGTTTGTCTAGACAGAAGTCTCTGAGCAGGTGAACCAAGATGTTTATCATGAGGAACATTTATGAGATTCAAGAGATTCAGGAAAACATCACTATTATCTCGTTTTGACATCTCTATTAACTGTTTTGCACTTTGAACTAGAATGTGCAGTTCTCCAAAACCATTTGACTCTGGGTACTCAGGAGTACTTGTGACATGAGTAAAGTCAAACAAGTAAAATAGAAGTCACTAGAACCATGAGCAGCTGGTAATGAAGAGGTTTATTAGACTCAAACAGTCTAATAAACCTCTTCATTACCAGCTTCTGGTGGTTCAGTGACTTATATTTTACTTGTTTGTTTTTATTTTTGTAGTCACTGGATTTACTTGCATACTGGCTGTATTTTTCTGCCTCACATGATTGAAGTCCCATTCTTCAGCAAATCTTTTGAACTGCTGGCTTGTAAACTGCATGCCATTATCAGAAATAACTTTGTGTGGACTCGTACATGGTAGTCCGGGAATCTGGTTAAGCTGAAGTGGTTCCTTCTGTTGAAGTGACTTTGTACTATTACAGACTGAGCAAGATAAAAGTGATCTGTCAATGTCTTGTGACATAGAAAGCCAAAATATTGGTCCTCTCACCGTTTTTTTGGTAGAGTCAGTACTTGGGTGACCATGATGCAAGATAGTAAAGTACTGTTGTTGCAAGGACTTTGGAACAATTACTTTTGGACATTTCATTATGATACCATTGTCAGACAAAATCTCATCTCTGTATGGAAACTAAGGTTGCACTTCTGGAGGTAAACTAGATTGCTTTGATGGTCATCCTTGATTGATAAAATGGTTGAGCCTTTGTAAAACTGGATCTGTGGCTGTGTGATCTCTCAGCTCATCAAGACTTGTGGAAGAAAAATGTCATATTTCTATGACTTCAAAATCAAGGTTCTCATTCTCATGCTGTTCTGTGGTATTTCTTGGTGATGTGGATAAGGTATCAGCAAGATAAAGAAGTTTGCCTTTCTTGTAGACAAGATTGAAATTATACTTTTGCAATCTCAACATCATACATTGTAGTCAGGCTGGAGCTGAATGCATAGGCTTTCTCAAGATAGTGTCTAATAGTTGGTGGTCTGTTTCAATCTGGATATGTCTACCTTAAACATAATCATGGAACTTTGAACATGCAAACACAATTTCCAAAAGCTCTTTCTCGATCAAGGCATACTGCATCTCAGTTTGGGTAAAAGATCTCGATGCGTAGGCAACAGGCTGATCCTCTTGTAGAATGACTGCACCTAGACCAAATTTCAAAACATCACAGGAAAGTGTTACTGGCTTGTGAACATCATAGTATCTGAGTGGTGGTGGACTAGCAATTCTCTGTTTCAAGACTTCAGATGCTCTTTGATGTTGTTCTAACCAAGACCAGGATACATCTTTACATGTCATCTCTCTGAGTGGTGCTGAAAATTGGCTCAAGTCTGGAAGGAACTTGCCTAAGTAGTTGACCATGCCAAGAAAACATTGCATGGCTTGAACATTGTCTGGTGCTGGCATCTCAAAAATGGCTGTTTGTTTTGAAGGGTCTGGTCGTAAGCTTGCACTAGTGAATAAATGACCAACATAAGTAACTTCTTGTAGCCTGAATTTATATTTGTGTGGATTGAGTGTAAGATTCACTTAACGTGCCCTTTCCAGAACTTTTCTGAGGTTTCTGTCATGCACTACTTCATCACGACCTCCTACCAGAATGTCATCTGCTATAATAGCACAAGGATACCCAGAAAGAAATTGCTCCATTGCTCGTTGAAAGACTTCACTTGCAGAATTTATCCCAAATGACATTCTCAAAAATCTGTACCTGCCAAACAGAGTACTGAATGTAGTGAGCAATGATAATTCTTTGTCAAGCTGAATTTGCCAAAATGAACTCTTTACATCTAAGACAGAAAAAATACTGGCATTTGACATCAAGGCTGCGACTTCTTCGATTATGTGCATTGGACGATGAGGTCTTTTTAGCACTTTATTCAAATCTAATGGGTGAATACATATTCTAATGTCATCTGAGCTTTTCTTATGAGCTACCACCATGGAAAATACCCATAAAGTTGGAGTTTTAACTGGACAAATCAAACCTTGTTGCACCATTTTATCTACCTCAGCTTTAACTCTGTCTTGCATGGCTATTGGAACATTTCATGCTGGCCTGATAAAAGGACTGACCTCTGGGTCTAACTTCATGGAATGCATAACTGGAAGTTTGCCTAGTTTGTCTTGGAACAGATCAGCATAGGTAGAAAAAATGTACCGGGCAAAATTAGAGTAGTGGTCTTTTGAACTAACATGATGGACTTCCTTATTAAATGAAAGCAGTCCCATTTTCAAACTGTCTCTGATCCCTAATAATGACTGGATGTGTCTCTTGGCCACATAAAATAACAAGTCATAGCTTCTCCCAGCAGAGTAACATGAAAGCACTGCTGAGCCTTCATTTTGAATTTCTTCCCATCCATAAGCAACAAGCTTAATACACCTTACCAAATCAAGCCTTTCACCATGACACACTCTTGAAAACATTTCTGCTGACATAACATTGCACTTGGAACCTGTATCAACTTTGAGCTCTTTGGGTTTGCCATTTATCCAAGTAGTGCAAAATACTTAATTCTTTGCCCTCAAATCTACTACATTGACCATTTCATGAAGCACTGACACACTGTCAACATAAAGAGTAGGGTTGGAGCTTTCTAATTGATCAACTTGTTTCTTAAAATGTTCCCTCTTTATAAAAGAATGTGGGCCTTTTGATTTACAAAACCTTTTGAAATTATTCCATTTATTGCATTTGTGGCATTGTTGACCAAAAGCTAAAAATTTCTCCCTTTTAGTTTCATGACTTCCACCACAATTACAACAGTTGGCATTGAAACTGGGTTGGGGCCCATGCTTTGAATTTGCTGACTCACTCTTATGCTTCACTGAGGCTGTGTGAACTCTGGAATTTGCTGGAAAGCTTTGGGATTTACCAGTGAGTGCTACAGGGGTTACCACTGCCATGTGCTTGGGACGGTTTGTTTTAATAATGTGTTGCATACTATCAACATGAGCTTTATCACTATGCTTCTAGAGCTGTCCTCATTTGTAAGCATATGTGTGTGCTTTTCTGTGAGCTTGTATACCTGACAAATCTCATTGGCCTTATTCAAAGTTAAATAACTGTCACGAAGCAAAATCTTTCTCACAGCATCTTCTTTTATACCACATGCAAGTCTGTCCTTTATCAACTCATCCCTTATGTCACCAAATCTGCACGTTTTAGCTTTATTTCTCAAGTTACATATTTATTATTTATTTATTTATTTGACATTTGTTGACTCGGTTAGCCCAACTGGGACAAAGCCCTTTTTCAGTGGAGACCTGGGGAGAAAAACTCCACAGTAAAAACATACAATTATTTTGACATATAATAATCCAAAAGATTTACATAGACATAACTCATAGCAAGTTTAACATACATAGCAATTTGAATATACCTTTCAGCATGAGGAAATACAGAGGAGAGCTATATATGTTGCAAAAGTTTCACCAGGATTTTGATCACTTGTATAAAATAAGTGCCTTTCCATTGTAACATTTGTCTGGGGATTACACATCTCTCTAAATTTACATTTTAAGAACTCATGGTCCTCCCTTGACTTAGCCTGTACAACAATATGATGGTTTTCCCCTTCTCCTACATAGACAGCAGGTGTATACACAAATGAACGTTCCCCATCTATGGTTTCGGACCCAACTAAATTATGTAGAAATGTCTTTGTACAGTCATTTTTATCAGAAAATACAGCTTGTATGAAAATGTCATACTTTTGCTCAAAAACTCTCCAGTTCTCTGCAATATTACTGTCAAACACAAGTGCACTGGGTTTTCAAAATCCCTCTGCGATACCCACAAAGTGTGTGTTTCTGCATACACTGAAAATATGGCCCTTGTAATTATGTACAAACAAGCAGTACTGTGAGCTTGTAACAACATTCAAATGCACAATAAACTCTTCGAAATACTGTACTTAGCGAAACATGCTCTGTAATGGCTGAACTTTGTGACACTGCACAAACTTGCGAACACTTTATACATTTCTGATAACTC
Organism: Protopterus annectens; assembly: GCF_019279795.1. Taxonomy (NCBI): domain Eukaryota; kingdom Metazoa; phylum Chordata; order Ceratodontiformes; family Protopteridae; genus Protopterus; species Protopterus annectens. The sequence continues at coordinate 833,986,798 of NC_056730.1, read as the reverse complement.
AGATATTTTTGCTTAATAAGAAAATGTGGTTATTTCCCTTTATTTTATTCATTTTATGCAATTCGGTCTTTATTTCAAACATTTTCCATAGCAATTTGAATATTTTTATGAATATCATGCATATTGCTTTATGCGAATATCATTTAGAATGTTCTGTGTGCCCTGTTTCATATTATGTAAAAAGAAACAGTGCTGAGTAAGTTTTAATACCTGAAATTAATTTCTGACCGATTTTGCAAAGTTTGCACATTTAGGAATGATCCACTCGGCCACTCCTGTATTATCCACCAGCTCTTAGCAAGTACCTTAAGTTGTTTTACCCAGGCCGCCTTTGACTTTATGTGCCTTGGATATGCCGGTTCTGACTCCTTGTCTTTTAGACATGACGTTTCTTACACGATGTCCTTTTAGACATGCCACTTCTGGCACCATGTCACTCATTTGTCTCTAACACAAATAACAAGAAGGCTGGAGTTTTCGTTTAGATGCTTTAATACATAGAAACACATCAAGATGAATAGCAGCATCATTAAATTTGAACAAACTAGTTGACAGACAGACCTTACATACATACATGCTTACATCTCAACTGCTTACTACAAAATGGCAGTCAGACTTGCACGTGCTCAGTATTTATAAACTTGTGCAAGCCTTTGGATAGCTTCTTAAGGGTAAATACGCACATATTGATCTACAGTAAGGAAATGGCATTGAATTGTTAAAGATAATGCCAGTTAATACAATATCCTGATGTCATGTAGAAAATATTAAGAAGGGGATTAATGAAGATGATGATGATGATGATGATAATGGCATTTTTTGCAAATTGTAGTGATTTAGGCCATGCTGAATAGCATACAAAGGTAATAATGAATTGCCTTAGCATAGAATTAATGCCAATTATTTAGTCATACATTCACATACACATACCAGAATATTAATGTGAATAATTAATTGCACCTTAGATTGCTCATTTTAAAATTGTTTGCAAAGTTTACAACAAGTGCAGGATTATGGCTTTCCTGAAATCAACTATCTGCTGTGGTTGCCATAGCAGCATACCTTTCAGATGCAGATCAGTAGATCAATAGGCAATCAGGTCTCCTTCACAGACATTGTGGTGTCTCTGAATGTATCAGGTTAGAAATGTTCAGTACTTAAAGTTGAAAGCCATGGCCTTCCTGAATCAAGGGCGTGCACCACAAAAGCTTTTCCAGGATGGATACCTCCTTAACTTAGGAGTAGTTTCCCAAGAAGTACTTCCCTAAGGCCCAGCCACACATTTAAGAGTAACATGCTGCATATCCTCAGGAAAAAATAGTAGATTGCTTCAGAAAATGAAGGAAAGGTGGGGAGGGAGGTATTTACATCAATCAAGACATTTATTAATTAATATAACACAAATTATATATGATGAATTTCAGCCATGATGCACACACACACAAATGGGATGAGTAAGGAGCTTTCTTTTTCTCCTGTTTTTTCTTACCCATAGCAACAGTGGAGTTGGAGTATAATAGGGGACAGCAGTGGGAGAGAGTTGCAGGCTGGTGCAGTGCCCTCGTAAGTATGAAAACTACTGAATAAGGATATTGAGTAATATAGAAATATATGCATCTTTAAAAATGGTACCATTCATTAATCTAGCACCAAGTTTTATTTTCATAGATTGTAACAGTTGCATCTTCAATCCACACTTAGTACATAAAACAAAAATATTAATGTAGATGTATTAAACTGAAGACTGAAGCAGAAAGTACTGCAGTATATCAGTAATGACTAGTTTTGTAGTGAAACCATTACTGAAGCAGTAACTGTTAAGTATTTTCTGCTGCAGTCTTACATTACACACTGCTTATGGCATCTCATTCCACAAAGTAATGCAATACTTAATACATGTCAATGAAGAACCTGCAATACTAAGTACCATCAAGTAGTCAGAGTCCAGTCATTGCATTAATAAATGAAAAACACCTAACATTGCTTTAAAATAAATGTCTGATTAATTGAGTAAGTGGTTAATTTCATATTATTAAATACAACAAAATTTCTTCAAAACATTCATAGCTCTATTTTTTCTCTCTATTTTTATGTACATTTTATGCTTTTTTTCAGTAGATCTGGAAGGCCCTGTGATAGCTCAGCCACATGTATCCCAGGTAAGAGAACACTCATCACCTCTCCTGCACACCCAGGAATGTCTTTACAGGGGGTGGATATTGGCTCCACCCCTGTAGACATGCTGGTACACGGTAGTCTGGTAAGCCACGAATAAAATGTGTTTTAAGGCCTGAATGAGGCTGGGGAGATACACCTGCACCCACTGCAATTTCTCCTCTAGTGGATACAAGACTCATTGCCTTAGTAGACTCCAACCACTGAGCCACTGGAGGCCTCCTCCTCACACTATAGGTATACCCCTTCCAGGTCCATCACAGAAGGGGAATAATTGAGGTCCTCTTGATCAGGGTGGGAGCTGGTTTGCAGATCCCTCCCCGTCCCTTTTTTGTCTATTTGCTAACTGTATGTCTTGTTCCCCCAACATCAGTCCACCATTGTGTTCTTGTGTGCCATTTATGTTTGCTTGTCCTTAACTCTTCCCTAACCCTCTCTTCTAAATCCTCTACCATTACTGCTTTCCCAACATCAGTCTTAAAATAAAATAGAAAATGGGGGCTGTATCTTCACAAGAAAACATAGTGTTCCTCCTCTCCTACCTCTTCCTACACAATCGTCTAGTTGTATCCCTTTTGTGTGTCCCTTGTCTTCTCTGTCCTCTATTTCCAGCTTTCCTATTGTCCTCATTTTATACCTATAAAGTCCTAAACAAGATGCCCATATAAGGACATCCATTACAGTAAACAGAAAAAACCCTAAAACAGATATGGTGGGCTGTGGGCCAGAGGCAGTCTGATCAGCACTACACAGGTTCTTGTGTTTGCTCTCAAGAGATCCACTCAGCTTCGTACCTGCAACCCCCTGGCAAAAATGCCCGAAACCCTTTGTGTCTTTGCATACATATGAATTCTTCTGCACACAACTACATTGTTTTCAACTCCTTTTGTAACCACTTCATATGTGTGAAACTGTTACAGATGTCTCCTCAATGAGATGAAAACATAAAACTGGTGCCAGTTGTTTGTGCTTTGCTGATTTAAATATAGATTGCAGTGCCACTATATTCCAATTGCCATTATGTTTATGTGAATCATGGGAGTATAAATACATCCAGAGGCTTGTTGAATGCCACAACATTCAATAAATATATCTTGCTATCTTGTAAAATAAAATGACCATGTTACTTCCTAATAAAACTGCCAGATAGTCTAAACAATATGGGTACAATCCTGAATAAAAAATATGACCACAACCAGATACAGTTATTAGCTACTATATAATCTGTTAATCTGTTTTGGCTTTTGTAAATGCAGACTGTAATGTTTGCAAGCATGTAGGATACAGAAGGTTTATTTTCATATCAAACAATTGGAAAGCCTGAAGCTATAGAATATACAAACTATAGTGAAAACTTCGTAAAAACATTGTTTTTTTCCAGTTGCAATTACTATGGATTGATAAAGCCTAATGAGTTAAATGTGCATTATTTGTTGGCAATGTGGATCTCTGTTTATAGAAAAGTTCATAATTTAGCCACATTTTTAAAGAAATAAGTGAATGAATGTGTTTTTAATCAAATAGGTGTATTGGTCACAAGTGGCCATTTTCAGACCTGTTTCCCCTTCCTTTTCCTGAGCACCCACTACTCCCTTGAGTATTCATTCTCCAACCCACAACTTCCCAAAGCTGAATTTGATGATTGCTGTTTTTAATAGAAAATTAGTACAGGTGTGGTTGATAAGTGTACAGTGACAATAATTCATTTATTTTGGGAGATTTCTCCCTTCTTCCTATTTGTGTGAGATAAGCCTCATGAGTGATGCAGGGGAGCCCCCTGCACAAAGTACATGCATTCCCTTTGATGGGTTGAATATCAAGCAGTTTAACTCAGTTGGTTGAGTTCTTGATGACTTTAAACACAGGGGATTAGCAGGTGAATCTTTCAGACCCAAGCTAGTAGAGAGAAAGTAAGCACACATAAAATACTATAGCAAAGATAAGCAAAGAGTTAATATGTTACACAAGAACACAGTTATGGTACAGTACATATTGATTAGTGCAGTCAAACCATCTCAAACAAGTAGAAACAAAACACCATGATAGTAATGATCATACAAATTCAGGCCATCCCACTTACCTTTGGCCACCATCTCCTTAATACACTTGTATTTATCAAGTTTCAGTCTCAACTTTAAATACTGATTGTATGGAATTCCAGTATTTCAGTTATCTGGGTGCTATAATGAATGGTCTGTGAAAGAGTATATCCCAGTCCTTATGGCAAAGGTCTTCATTCGTATTAGTAAATGCAGTGGAATACTGTAGATACAAAGGATGTGGTAATCTGTATCCGGCACAAACACTTACCGAAAGGAGATTCCTTTCTCAAAACAGGTGGTTGTGAGGTAAAGCACACAAGATTAAGATTTTTCTGCCCTGAAGTGGCAGCCATCGAACACGTTCATATAGTTTATATTGAGGCATCCTTGAAGCAGCTTGAATAATGATCCTGCAAATATTATTGTACAGTAGTTGAGAAGAGTGAAAATTAGTTTACGTAGAGAAAAGGGTTGTGGGTGCACAGTATTTCAGCTTTGCCATGACATGATTATTTCTCTCTCTTTAGTGGATTTATTCATATATTTATTTGTTGTCAGCTTAGGTGAAAGCAATGACCCTTCTCATCCTCAACCAGGCAAAGGCAACCATAATGCCCTAGCAAAACATATACACAAATAAAGGACAACACGGTAGAATGAGGTCTGTTGTGAAAAATTTGCATGAAATGACAATAGACATACATTTCAGAAGTACTGCACTAATGCAAAAATATCTGATAGGGCATTGGGATAACATAAGAATGAAAGGAGCAAAATCATTCATTTAAAGGGAAAGAATATATGCATAAACAGGAAAATGACTAGATATAAGAAGAAATTAGCAAGATGAAATGACTTGTAAGAAGGGATAAGGTAGTTAGGTCCTTTGTGAGTGGGACGGAAGTAATAGAATTAGATATCAAAGAATGAAGAGTAAGAAATAATTGCAACTTCAAAACAATAGGGAAAGTTTTTGCCAGGGTACCTATAACACGTACATGCCAAAACTGCAGAGAAATGCTTGCTAAGTTTCATCACAGATGCTATGAACATTCTGATGTTCTGCAGTTTAGCAGCATGTGCATTACAGATAACATCAGCAGCTGTGGAGAAGTATCCCTCCTTTACACTAAAGCCAAATTCAGGACACTTTCTTGTTCTGTAGCACAGAAGGATAAAAGCCCAAATATGACCCATATGTCCAACGATCCAAAAGTGGAGAGGGTGGGAGTGAGTGGCTGAGGGTTAAAAGATAATACAAAAAATGTAGGACAGTTAAGAGTTTGGGCCATGCTGTGTTACCGTATGGAGGGCATCTCAGCTACTGGACTGGCAGGTGAATGATTCCTAATAGGATATATCACCTATCTGTACTAATTGTAGGAGCCACTGGGTAAAATGTATGGTGCACTATTCATGAGCTAAGTATGCTGTATATTTCATCCATACCCTGAATGACCCACAAAGGAATATAGTGCAGCATATGCTTACAAGACAAAAAGAGAGCATTGCAGTTAGTATAGCCTGATAAAACGTAGTACCATAATGGAAAGGCACAATGCACTTATTACCTGTACTACACCTGAGCTATTGGTGATAGGTCAGTGTGATATGGCCATGAAAGGAAAGGATCCACAACATGGCTACCTATGTGCCATTAGAGTAGCACTGTGAACACTAGGGTACTGCAACAAAACACATGCAGAATGCAGTGGCATGTGTACTGCAACAGAACACATGCCACTGCATTCTGCATGCCACATCCTAAGGAGCTGTGTGGTGGGAGACCTCTGTATGATAATCACCAACATGCTACTCGACCCTGTGGAATATTCCCCCTAGAGAAGTAGACTTCAATATGTGGGTTAGTGACAATTTATCTGAACACATGAAAAGTTACTCCATATTATTAATGGTGTCTGCTGTTTTTAGGTGCTTTCCTCAGCTATGCAAATAACAGAAACTCTTTGAACTTGATATTAAAACAAGAGGTATTCATATCTGTAATGGAAATGGAATCTCACTTGTGTTTTTATCACTATTTAATCCATCTAACCCATTTCTGCTTAGGCCTGTCTTTGGCTAGATTACCTGATGCTGAGCAGAATAATTCTGGAGATTTAAATAACGTTATTGACCACACCTTGGTGACTTTGTTGGATTATGTCCTACTGTGGACAAGTGATAATCTTTAGTCACTGACATCAGCTTATATCCAATTTCTTAATTGAATTTAATTGTCCATCTGGGTGTACTGCTCATATCTGCTGCAAGTGATGAATGTTGGCTTGATATTAAACTTCTCAATGGAGGAGGATGTTTGCATGATCATTTTTTAGTATACCATTCAGAAGTCTCCTTAAAGTTTTTGTTCACTGAGATTTCTGTTGCATCTAGTCATCATTTTCATATTCAGGACATGCTGTGCAGTCCAGTTTGTCTAGTCAACCATCCAGAACATTTTATCGACTTCAGTATGTGAGGAAATTGGCTAGATTAGATGGGATCTTCACCTTGCATTCAGGAAATATGCAGCTCATCATGACATGGACTCCCCTTTTTTCTGGGCAATCATGCTCAGTTAGGCTATATATGTGATGGTTTAGGTTTTTGTCTGACGTCCTGATGAATGAATTCAGGACCTACCAACTCTAAATCAGTTTTCTACTTAATACAGATAATGAAGTTGCTGTGGTTCTCATAGATTCATACACCCAAATGCGTGAAACTTATGGCCTTGATTTCATGGATGTGTGTTGCATCCTGTGGTTTGGGTTTAATTAGGTAGCTTCCCTGGAGGTCCTGGGACTAGTTATTTATCAGATCATCGTTACCTCTTTGAGGAATGGTGTATGTTCATTATTACCCTTTTCCTCTAGTGAACAGGTTTAACATTTACATTTTTTGTGAACTCCTCCCACAACTTGACCCTACCTTTTACAGGTAAGATTACTGAGAAGGTGGTCTGTATGCAACTTGCATCATTTTGGAAGGATCACAAGCTTACAGATCATTTTTGTCTGGTTATTAATACAACATAGCCCTGTGTTTTCACTCACTAGAATGGTGAATGGTCTCCTGATGACAAAGGATGAATACTGCTAATCTGCTCTGATCCTTTTTGATTTCTTTGGTGGTTTTGACATGCTGGAATATGATATCCTGTTGAACCAAATTTGTTGCACACAGGCATCTCCACCTTTCTTATGGATTGGTGTGTTTACTTAATTTTTTGTGTCTTTCGGCTTTTCCTGGTTAGGGGTCGCCACAGCGGAACTCCGGTCCGCTAATTATTGGCAGTAGACTTTCACGGGCTGGCTTGCCGGGCCTAACGCACAACCTTCAATGAAGGAACGCCCATTCATGCATATCGACACACAGAAGATGCTCTAACTGAGAATCGAACGGGCAACATCTAACTGTGAGGCGACAAAGCTACCGCAGCAATTAATAATAATGTATATTATTTAATGTCTATTTGTTCATATTACTGAATGTCTGTTTAAAAACCCAGTTGGACAAACCTGGTAAACAAAAACAAAATAAATAAACTAAAATAATAAAATAAATTAATTACTTGGCTTCTTTTTCCAAATCACTTAATCATCCCTAAAGGCAAACTTGAGGATTCAGTAAACTCTGTGAAGGCTTCACTCAAAGTCCAGATGGAGTTTACATTGGTGCACGATGAGCAGCAGTGTTAACTGCATATGCACATCATACTTATATGGAGTTTACATTGATGCATGATGAGCAGCGGTGTTAACTGCATATGCACGTCATGCTTATATGGAGTTTACGTTGATGCACGATGAGCAGCAGTGTTAACTGCATATGCATGTCATGCTTATATGGAGTTTACGCTGGTGCATGACGAACAGCGGTGTTAACTGCATATGCACATCATGCTTATATGGAGTTTACGCTGATGCACGATAAGCAGTGGTGTTAACTGCATATACATGTCATGCTCACATGGAGTATAAAGCAGCATGAACACATACAGAACAAACAGACAAGTTTACCTATAGGCAAACTTGCTCTGCAGAATTGCGTGGACAGCCACAATGATCACTAGAGCTAAAACTGTTGCAATGACAGCAGTAGTAAAAGTGTAGTCAGTGCAATGTATACTACAATATGATTTTGACATACTGTAATAATGGTTTTGTGGTGATTATCAAGGGTACATAGGATGCATTATAAATACACTAGTCTGGGGAAATATGTATATCAGAAAGGGGCACAGACATGAATGTTAGGAATGAAGAAAGAGGAAGAGGGCATGTGATACATGGTAATATACACTGCATAAGGGCATGTCAATGCACATACACTTCAAAGACAAGTCAGTAGCATAACATTAAGCACATATGTACATAGCACAGTATGTACTGCTGTTTACACCTACTGTGTGAGTATTTTATTTATATCATCAGACATTATAGTATATGTCATGTGACTGTCACACAAGGTTACGTGTCAATGGAAATGGTTGGTTGTGATATAAACATCAAGACATAATCACTGGAGAGGACATTTAGCAAGAACAGTATATATAATAGACATATGTGCATATTGTAAACGTGTGCAAATGAGTAGCTTGAATATGACTGAAATGCCAGCCTAGATCTCAGCCAATCAGGGACAAATAGAAACAAGCCCATGGACAATATTTGACAGAAAAAGCCACAATCATGGGCAATTTTAAATTAATACCACCATTAATCTGTGTCATTGACATAAAATATGTGATTGTATGATATTATACATGTTCTGCAGGTACTTGTACAACTGTATTGATTTCTCAGTAATCTATAATGGGAATTCAGAACACCTTCCTCAAAAATGCCAACTTTTTGGATGTGTTAAGAGGGACAGTGTTACACCTGTAATTTAAATTAGAGGGCTATCTTGCCCAGTTGAGAAGTTTGGATGACACCTAAGCCACAATCCACACCTTCAAGAATGTAACCCTTACCATCAATGTTCTCAATGAGCTGTGTATTTACCAGATGCATCATAGGAAGACTTATCACACTTGCATCTTGTAGAACTAGGGTTGTCACCTTTTCATATTCCCAAAGTGGGACATTTCTTATAGAAAAGTGAAACTTTGAAGGACAAACCATACCCACAACTAGTGCAAGGATCTAGACTTCGCATTTTGCCAAAATAAAAGCTCATTCTTATAACATTTGAGATATTTGTATTATTTCATACAACATTAAGGTATTTTAGATACAAAATAATGTTTTTATTTAACTATTACGGGAAACACAGGAATTTTTTTTATCCAAAAATCTCAGGACATTCACTATTTCATATGTTTTTTGGCAGAACACAATTGCCCATTTAGGGACTGTCCTGCACAAAGAGGGACAGGTGGCAGCCTATGTAGAACACCTTGAAAGGAAGTCTGTACTGTTAACTCCTAATGGCTACATATCACAAAGAATACTTATGTATGGCTGGCAAAATGCGTAGGAGCTCTCTGTGCCAAAAATAATACACTTGAGTAAAGCATCCCTGGATGACATAAGTATTGCCATGTGGATAACAACACTTAAGACCAACACACTAGTATGAGTGGATTCCATACACACAACTGTGTATTTCATGCATCTGAAACATGTAATAGCAATGGACATTGTCTGCAGCATCTGTAACTGATATGTGAATTCAGAATTGATCCATCATAATGAATGGTACAGCACTATTTGAGACTCATGGTAATGCATCAGTTATGGTCATGTGCACAGAAACTCCAGCACTGTAAAGTCTAGCTTCAATGAGCAAGGAAGCTGTCACTTTGGTATTGTTCACATACCGAACAGTACATGGAGCACACTTTCTATTAGCACATGTCAAATCCAGGACATGTGCCACATGATCACTGTCACCCTGACATTGACATGGAAAATTTTATACTATTATGAGTTACACAATTTTCAATAGTGATATGAACAATGTTCACACTGGGATGTACCTGTGTTATGTTATATAATAACAACTGCCTGTATCCCTGACAGACATGGGCACAACACCAGGAGTACAATCATAATTAACCATCCATTTATATATGTTGCACTTGAAGAGGGCCAGGAAAGGCCTTTGCTTTATGTGAATGGTAAGCTTGTTACAGAGTAGGGGTAGTGTCTAAAAGATGTATCTATCTTTACAACATGATTTATTATGTCAGAGGCTAGGCTAACATCCCTGGAACAAGTGACCATAGTGCAGTTTGTGTGAATGTGTAACACTGCCATCAAGGACCAATTGTAGGGTGCCCTGTAGGTCAGATTGACCCTTAGTAGATTGTTGAAGAAAAAAATACAGTGACAGAGCTTGCAATCTTTCTGCATATGACTTGTTGTTTACACCATTTATCTTCATTGTGCAAAAACTCTAGGGTTGTTCCAGCTGTTGTAGATGTGTGATGAGGTACATGCAAAAAGGTGCATTGCACTCAATTATTGGTGTGATGAGGGCCGAGCACAATGGCATTATAACGCCGTTTGATGTGGATGGTCAGCTTATACTTCTGAGTTCATAGGTTCATAGGTGTGTACTAGGCTAATGGCCCTAGGGTCTTTATAAGCCTAGCCCATAGAAGTGCTCAGCATGGTGCCGCCAGTAGTAAGTTTCCAGTGCCTCTATCAAGTAGAGCCACTGGAGTGATCCCCAGGGTGAACCTTCTATTACCCATCCACTCATCAAGATTTCCCTTGAAGAGGGCTAATGGGGTGCTCTGCTTGACATGTATGGGAAGTCTATTCCAGGGCATGGGTAGTCTATGGGTTATGAACCTGTCCCTCCAGCATGTTCTGTTGATTGTGGTAATGAGGTTGAGGTCTCTGGAGCATGTGGTGTGGAGGGATTTGGATTTTTTTAGATGTAGAATTTCTAACATAGCTGGGTCAGACATGGCTTTGTAAGTCAAACAGAGATCACCTCTTAGTAGACGATATGAGACAGAGAATAGCTGGAGTGTTTTTTGAGTCTGTCTGTGTAGGACATGTATTTAAGGCCTAGGATCCTCTTCGTGAGGTACTTTTGTGGCCTCTCTAACTGTTGCAGGTTTCTAGTGAGGTACATGCCAAATGGGGCATTATACTCTATGATTGGTCTAATGAGGAAAGAGTAGAGAGAAATGATGACCTCTTTCTTCCTGGATGCAAAACCCTTGGTAATGAGATGTGCCACAAAGAAGGACTTTCTGACCACAGTGGTAATGTGGTGGTCGAAGGATATGTTGCTGTCAACCTGTGTCCCCAGATCTCTTTTAACACCTTCAGTGTTCCGTGGGCTACCATCGATGTGGTAATTAGTGGAAAGTGAGTTTTTCCCAAAGGAGATGACTATGTATTTTTTGGCATTAAGCTTAAGGTCATGGTTTTGACACCAGTCATTGGTTTCAGTGAGGCCTTTCTGTAGGATGTGCTACATACAAGGGATTTGTAACCATTGTGGACACATGGTGGTCGATATTCTGATTACTATGTAACTGAGTACCCAAATCACATACCACTAGGTGTACTCACAGAGGTGTGCTGTCTATATTGCAATTAGCTTGGGTATTTGCCTTTCAAAAGGGTATAATTATGCTTTTGTGTTCATGTGTGTTTCCATGGCTCTGGCAGAAATAATGTTTGTGTAGTAATAGTTTCTGCAGTACAGAAATAGTTTTTGTGAATTTAATGATTGTTCATATTTTGCAGTCATCCACAAAGCTGGTAAGAGAAAAGCTTTCTAAGTTTATCTTGACTTCTAGGAAGTAAATATTGAACAGGAAAGGGTGAAGTACAGAACCCTGTGGTACAGTCCTGGTCATTGGCCTCTTGCTAGTGGTGAATTCACACACTTCAGCAGTAAATGTCCTGTCTGTGATCCATTTGGTTACCCATGTGGTGATGTATGTGTTTATGTCTAGTTGAGACAGTTTATCTGTAATACCTGAGTATGGAATAAAACAAACAAAATTATACTTCCTTTCTAAATAAAGTAACTAGTAAGCACAAAAGAACATACGATAATACCCAAATAAAGCATTAAAACAAAAGAATGTATGGAAATTATACCCTAGTATGGATTTGTGTCAAATGCCTTGGCCAGGTCAAGTTAGGTGGGTTGCACAGTCTTTCCCTCATCCATGCCCTTGGGGACCTTCTTGAAGAAGTCAAACAGATTTAACAGAAATGATGTATCCTTAAGGAATCAAAATGGGTTGGGTACACAGTCGGGAGATTACCTATATCCTTTTTAATAATGTCCATGAGGACTCTTTTGATTGCCTTACAGATGAGGTGAGTCTGGCTTATGGATCTATAATTCCCTGAGTCGAATAATGGTCCCACCTTGTTCAGATGGATGACTGTTGCTGTACACCCTTTTGTCACAATATAGTCTGTGTGGAGGCTGTGGTTAAATAGGGAGCCAACTGTGTCTGCTAGGTTAGGTTGCAATTTATTGAAAAAGCAACCTGGGATGTTGTCAGGGCCCATTGATGTCATATTTTTAGCCTTAGAGAGCGCACAGATGAGCTACTCTCCTGAGAAAATAAGCTGAATAATGTTTGCATATATACTTTGGGTGATGTCTGCTGCGGGCAGGGAGGGTGAATTTTGATCCAAATCTGTCAGCTAGCAGATTGTCTATTTCCTACAGTTAAGTATGCATGGTACCATTCACAAACACCTCTGTGCTTAGTTTTGTATTCCCCATATCATTTTGTACTTATTTCAAAAATGATTTGTGACACCTCCAAATACAACCTTGGCTATGCATGACATGCCACACAATGGAAGTCTTCACCCAGTCGTACATCTCTATCTGTGTCACATAATTACATCAATTGCACATCATGAGCCTATATGTTTACCAATGAAAAGCTGTGTGTGAGTGCACTGATACCATATATGGACACATTACAAATGAGGTGGATGTGGTTCATGCAGAACAATTACTTTATCAAATGCTGTCAGTCACACAATGTTGCTGGGGACCACCTCAATAATCTTTGTGAATAACAACACACTTGTGCATACAATGAATTCACAAAGGTTGCTGTTGTCTCTGGATTACTTATATGTTTTGTATATAACAGCATTACAACATGTGGATGAAACAAGACGTTTCTGCCCATGTAATCAGTATGACACTATACTGATGTATCTCACAGAGCATTTAATGATGGTAGGTATACACATGCACACCTGTGCCATACTGCAAGTGCCACCATGATGGCTGAATGACAACTAGCTAGAATATTGGTATACTCCACTACAAAAACACATGCCTTAGTAAGAAAACAGCATACATGGCATCATCTCATCTCAACAGTTTTTAGGAGGCATATTACTATAGCTGTTATGTACAGAACATGTAATCAAATGGTAGCAGTGGGCATCAGTACATTACCTCAAATCACAGATTGGAATATACTGTTGTATGGCTACCATACATCCACACCTCTACATAGCACATGTAGATGACAACAACACTGACGTGTGCAGTGTTCATAGGATCATAGGACATTAGTAGGCTAAGAGCCAACATCACATAAAATTCTAGCCATTATTATGGCATTTAAACTAAAATTGCAGTTGGAAGATAGTAAGGGTATGTGTGTATGTATGTACGTGTTTGATTGTATTACATACTGCCTCTGTCCATATGTGACATGTGCAACACACCATGGGAGAATTAGCAAACACACATCCAGTGGTCAAGAGATGGCTTGCAGAGGGTTATAGAAGGACTTTGCTTCACAATGTGTGCATACATCTTTGAGATGATGACATCCATACACCATCAAACACACACACACACACACACACACACACACACACACACACACACACACACACACACACACACACACACACACACACACACACACAGCAGTTTACTGAGGTCAGATTTGAATATTAAACCTGTGGAGGTATAGAATCTGGATTCCATAATATGTAAAGCTAGCACCAACACATATGTCTGAATTTAACGGTGTCAGGGTGCACTTTATAGAGGATGACAGCAGCACTGTATGCTGAGAAAATTATGTTTGAAGGAGTGTCTGGCATATATGTGCAGTCATATTATGTTGTCTGGCATATATGTGCAGTCATATCTCAGTGTAAAATTGTCTGCAAAATATTTTTTGTATAAACATACTTTCAAGTTGACTGCTGTGAGATTGTAACCCCTAGCTATCTAATTACAGAAGCTGGAGAACACAGCACATAACATCAGTGCCACGGCACAAGTTTGACTTAAATAGTGTTGGACTGCACTTTAAAGAGGATGAAATTATCAATGTGTTTTGAAAAGAAAGTGTTAGAAGGATTGTCTCACATACTGCTCAAAAATGGTCTCCACAATTACAGCTAACTGAATAGAAACACATACACTCATGTTGACCGCAGTGAGATTAGAACTCCTACCTATTGATCTACAGAGCATAGTATTTAATGCAAGTGACATGACATTATCACTGTGTTTTGAGAAGAAAGTGTTAGGAGGATTGCCTCACATGCTACTCTAAAATGTTCCCACAATTACAGCTAACTGAACACAAACACATACACACATGTTGACTGCAGAGAGATTAGAAAGGCTACCTATTGATCTGCAGAGCACAGTACTTAATGCAAGTCGGAATTTCATAGTATCAGACAACACTTTATAGCTGATGGCATCAGCAGTATCTAGTGAGAAGATGGTATTAGGAGTTTTTCACATGCTATTCTAAAATGGTCTCCAGAATGTGATATAACTGAACACAAACACATGCAGATTGACTGCAGTGAAATTAGAACCCCTACTTATCTACCTATCAACAGGTGACAATACTGACATCATCAGTGTGTTTCATATGCTGCTATAAAAAGGTCTTTCAATGACAGCTAACTGAACACAAATGCACACACACACACACACACACACACACACACACACACACACACACACACACACACACACACACACACACACACACACACACACACACACACACACACTGACAGCAGTGAGATTAGAACCTCTACCTACCTACAGAACACAGTACTTCAGGTGACATCCACAGCATAATTCTGACTTTCATAAGTTCAGACAACAGTTTATAGGTGATGATGTCAGCAGTGTCTGGAGAGAAGAAGATGGTATTAGGAGTGGCTCACATACTGTTCCAAAATTGTCTCCAGAATATGAACTAACTGAACACAAACAAGTTTGAACTAATTGAACACAAACAAGTTGACTGCAGTAAGATTACAACCACTACCTACTTATCTAGGGAACACAGTGCTTAACATAAACACCCATCACAAGTCCGACTTACATAGTACCAGACAACACTTCATAGCTGGTGACATCAGCAGTGTATGTTTTGGAGAAGATGTTGGGAGGCCTGTATGAAATGGTTATGTAGGCATATATGACTATAAAAAGTTTTGTTCTCCATGACACTTGATTGCTGACAGTAGGATTAAGGCTTATACTCTTTTGACTATGCACCCACACACTTACACATACATACAGACACAGACAGATAATGTGGCTGTTGTGGTAAGTTAACTGCCACCTATTTTGTTTCCATCTGCAGGACACAGTAGTTAATATTTGCACCATCCCTGAAGTATGTTTTTTCCTTGTCACAGTGGTTTTTATAGGTGATGACATCATCACTGTATTCTGTAGATAACATATTCTCTTATAAGATTGGTGTGCAAAGTGTGGACTTTGGATTTTCTTTTTTTTGGGTTAAAAGACAGCTTCTCAAACTAAATTCAATAATCTGTCAGGAAGGCATGTTGTAGAACTGAGACATATGCACCTGTTTCTGAATATGTTGTGTACATTACACATTTGAAGTCACACACACACATCTTTTGTGATCAGCATGGATACAACTGTGGATGTACGTGGTCATATTTGTAATGAATTGATGTCCACATTAAGACATGTATAAGACAACCTGAATGTCTGTAGTCAGTATGAAGCTTTAGATTATGTAACAATGCAGTCATGCTATTTATTTTTGTAGTGTAGTTGACATTTGGGAACTATTACTGACATATACATTTTCAAGTACATGGGTGCAGACCAGTTGACATAATGGCTAACATTTTTGCCTCCCTTGTACAAGGTACAAGTTCGATCCTGACCTCCAACCAGTGCCTGTTTGGAGTTTGCATGTTCTCCCTTTGTCTCCATGGGGTATCTCCTATGTCCAAAAAACCTGCTGAGTGTTTCCATCTCAAACTCACCAATGAATGGAGCTGTGGGCAGTAGCACAGACTCTACATGGTGCCCTATAGGGGAAGAGTTGTACAGACTAACCGCTTTGAGCATCTAATGTGGTGCACATTATCCTCAAGATATGAGAACATGGACCACAGACTGCATGCTGTGGCAGGTCTAGCTACCTGATGGTGTAAAATATGGTTCTAGGTGATTTGGTCATGTTGACTAATGCCGCTAAAATGGGCATGGATAGGCATGGATGGGCATGGATAGTTACCAGTGATAAGTGGGTTGAGGACCTGGCCTACTCTGACCTACACCAGGGACCATCCCAAGTAAAACTAAGACTCACTCCTCCGAAAACAGGAGATCAATCTGGTGGACCCCAGCCATAAATAAGCTATACAACAGAAGGAGGAAACTATTACAAGATAAGGCAAAATCCCAAAAAGGGAAGGCATCCCTGATCAGTACTAGCAAGAAACTTTGATCCCTCATAAAATCATCAAAGGCTAGCTTTGAAAGAAAAATCGCCAAAGACTCTAAAGATAATCACAAGGCATTCTTTAGCTACATCAATAATCTGGGTGGCAACTCTCAGATCTGCTCTGAGCTGGTGCAAAATGGCGCAAAATATACTGAACCCACTGACATTGCCAACATCCTGGCGGACAGGTTCAGTGCAAACTTTACCCCCCCTTCCCCCCCAAAAGTGCCAGTGTATATCCCAGAAGAATGCAGTCCCCCAGACATCACAGACACACAGGTGAAAGCAGCCCTCTCCACAGTAAAAAACACAGCATCAATGGGACCGGATGGTATCCCGGGCTGCGTCTTACACAAGCTCAAAAATGAACTAAAACCTCACATAAATTCACTGCTCCAACTCAGCCTTACCACAGGTTATGTACCAAAACAATGGCATACAGCAACAGTGCTCCCGCTCCACAAAGGTGGCGCCACAACGAATCCCGGGAACTATCACCCTATAAGCCTGACTAACCTGGTCTGCAAGGCTATGGAGTGCATCATCATGGATCTCATAAACAAAGACATTGGGAACCTCCAAACACTGGACCCTACCCAATTTGGCTTTGTTAAAGGCAGATCTTGCCTCTTAAACCTAGTTGATTTCTTTGAAATAGTAACCAAAGCCATAGATGAGGGAAAGGTAGTCCACACAGCCTACCTGGACCTCGCAAAGGCCTTCGACACAATACCCCACTCTGGCATCATAAATAAGCTTACCAGCTTAAATATTAACCCATATGTCACAAGATGGGTTGCAAACTGGCTCAGGGATAGAACTCACATGGTCAGAGTCGCGGGTGCCATGTCCGACTCTAAACCGGTTACAAGTGGCGTCCCACTGGGCTCAGTCCTGAGACCCCTCTTGTTCGGTATATACTTCTCTGAGGTACAGGCAAACACGGGAGGACTGTGGCTTACCAAGTTCGCAGATGATTGCAAACTGGCTGACACAAGCATCCTCCAGAAGGGCCTTACGGAGATGGATACCTGGTTTCAGAACCATGGCCTCAAGTTAAATGCCAAAAAGTGCATAGTCATCCCCTTTGGGAAAAACAAAGTGCCCAAAAACTGCCACATAGGAGGTAATCCACTAAGTATGGAAGAAGTAATTAGGGATCTGGGGACCCAAGTAGATAGTAACCTCTCCTTTGACAATCACATTGCCAAAGTGGTTAGAAAAACCTTCTATATAGCTCACCTAATCACAAAAGGGTTCACATGTAGATCAAGAGATGTCATTGTGCCCCTCTACTCATCACTCATCAGGCCCATAATTGAGTACAATGCCCCATTTGGGATGTACCTTACCCAACACCTGCAACAGCTGGAGAGACCTCAAAAATACCTCACCAAGAGGATCGTGGGCCTCAAACAGATGCCCTATGCAGCTCGACTAAAGAAACTCCAGCTCTACTCAGTCGCTTACTGCCTACTCAGAGGCAATCTCTGCCTGACGTACAAGGCCATGTCTAACCTGGAATTGTTGGACATGCTCCACCTCAAGAAAACCAAATCCATTAGAGCTACACACTCCAGGGATTTAAACCTTAGCACAACAATAAATAGGACATGCTGGAGGGATAGATTCATATCCCAAAGGCTTCCCTCGCTCTGGAATAGAATCCCAGTCCATGTTAGGCAGAGCCCCTCACTGACCCTCTTCAAGAGAAATCTTGATGAGTGGATGGGAAATCGTAAATTTACTCCTGGGATCACTTCTATGGGCCTGCTGGACAGAGGCTCAGGAATGTAGTCTAAAAGGGAGGCAAAAGCCAACACATTCTGGCTAGGCTTATAAATGCCCTAGGGCAGATAGCCTAGTACCTACCTATGAATCTATGAACCTTGCTAATAGTGGGAGGGGTATATGTGTCCCTATTGGCCAGTGTGTGCCCACCATAAAAACCCAGCACCCTGGGTCAATAAGCTATTGGCCAGCTGGTGTCTAATTGTCTAGCCTGGGTTACCTGAGATAGCTCTGTTGAGTGAAAGCTGGACATAAAACCAACCAGCCTGCCAAACATGAACTGAGAATTGCTAAGTTTAATGTAAGTAATAGAAGGGTAACCAACATGTAACTCAGGTAGTCTTACTCCTAGTGAGGAAACAGCACTTGGGTACAATCCATGATTGCAAAGTCTTTCCTAGTGAAACACTTGGCCCACAGCATAAACCACTAGTTACCACAATCAGCTGCAAGCAGTGGTCAGAGAAGGCTCTAAGGTCAATAGAGATCAGACTGAAGACCTGGATGTTGACTGGAGAGAAAGTACAACAGTTCAAGAAATTACTCAGGGCTCTAGCACCCCAAGAAGAGGAGGAAATAGGTGGAGTTGAACAAGAATGGCAGCACCTAAAACAGCATGTGTTAGGACTACAGAAAAATGTGGCCAAGCCAGATATGGAAATAAGGTAAATAAGGAAAGCTGGTGGTTGAATGCAGAAGTCGAGGAAGTCATCAAAAGAAAGAAGGAGTGCAGGAAGAAGTGGGAGATAGAAAAGACTGACCAGGCAAGGAAGGACTTCTGGCTGGCTAATAAAGAAGCTAAGAAAGATGTTGCAATAGCAAAGAATAGGGAATCAGAGGGCACTCTACCAACTTCTGGAAAGTGACTCAGTAAGTGGCACAAAGAAACTATATCAGGTTGCAAGGCAAATACAGAAAGATAAAGAAGATAGTCAGACACCCTTCATAAGGGATACCAGCAACACTGCTCACCAGTCCACAGGACATCAAAGGCAGATGGAAGGAATGCTTTCAGCAGCTTCTGAATGAAAAAACCCACAGAAGCTGTACTGCCCCAGAAACAACCTATAATGAGAGAAGAAAAGGAGCCCACCCTAGAAGAAAAAGAACAACACTAAGGAAGTCAGGGAACGCAGTAGGCTCAGATGAGGTCACAGCAGATATGATAAAGATGCAGGTTGAGATAGGAGAGAAATGGCTCCTGAGGGTACTAATAGCAGTGTGGAGAGAAAGGTGTATCCCAGATGACTGGAGAATAAGCATACTTATGCCAGTGTACAAGAACAAAGGTGACATGCACAACTTTGGGCAGTACAGAGGCATCAAACTCCTATCACATTGCATGAAAGTTCTGGAGACGGTGATTAATAAACAGATATGCAGAGTAGTAGAATGTAAGATGGGAGATGAGCAGTTCGGATTCAGATCAGTATGCAGTACAATTGACCCGATGTTTGCAGTGAGACAGATACTTGAGAAGAAGGCTAGAGATGAGAAGAGATTCCAACTGAGGATTCCTAGGCTTATAGAAAGCATATGACAAGGTCCCAAGAAAGCTGATCTGGGCAGCACTGCGGTGATTTGAAGTTCCAGAAACATTGGTAGAATTAGTGCAGGCTATGTACAAGGACCCAAATTACTCAAGCATGATGAGGTTTCTGTGTTCGGCCTCACAGAGGGGTTCCCAGTGGGAGTGGGTGTACACAAGGGTTCAGCTCTGAGCCCACTGCTGTTTATAGTGGTGATGGACTACATTAGCAAACAGGTCAGAATGGACAGATCAATAAAGTTGCTGTATGCAGATGATGTGGTATTACATGCAGACTCTGAGCTAGAACTTCAGCAAAGGATAGGAGAATGGAATGGAAAACGGAAGGCACATGGGATGAAACTAAGTACAGATAAGATGGTCATAATGACAGCAAATTGGGGAAATCAGAAAAACTGAGAATAGAGATAGAAGGTAACATAATGGAACAGGTGAATAACTTCAAGTATCTGGGAGGGGTGGTTGAGGAGAAGGGAAATCTGAATGAAGAGGTCAAAGCTAGAATCAGAGGGGCTGCAGCCAACTGGCATAGACTGTATGATTGTAGTTAATGACAGAAGAATGCCAAAGAAGCTGAAAAGTGAAGTGTACAAGACAGTGGTGTGACCAGTACTACTGTATGGTACAGAAACCTGGGCAGTAAAGGCAGAACAGTTTAAGAAGCTAGAGGTGATGGAAATGAAGTGCCTGAGAAGGGTGGTAGGATGCACACCATGGGACAGATAAAGAAATGAGGACATAAGAACAGAAGCCAAAGTAATTCTAATTGCAGAAAAGATCAAAAAGAACAGCTTACAGTTGTTTGGATATATGTGCGGAAAAGCAGATGTCAATCTGGTGAGGAAGATTTGGGACAGACAGGAAGAAGGAAAGGGGAAGTGAGGATGTCCAGCAAACAGGCAGATGGATTGTGTGAAAGAAGATCTGTGACATTCAGGCATGAGTGTTGAAGAAGGCAGAAGTGTGGCACTGAATTGAGAGAGTTGGCGACAGTTAACATGATACCCCGACCCCATGTAGAAAAAAAATGGGAAAAAGGGGGGCTGATGATGATGATAATGATGGGTGCAGGGCACACATGTGTCTGAGTAAATAATGTGTTCACTCACTAACAAGTCCCTTCCCTTTGGTTGTGTTTTTACATGGGTTTTAATGGGACAAAGACTAACTGGGCAATAACCATAGTAATACATACCACTTAGATATTTACATAGTGTAACACTGAGCAACTGTTTTTTGCTATTGATGGTAAAGTGTTGCATATGTGAGATTCACCTTTAATGAATACAACTTGAACTTGAGAATTACTTATGCATATTCACTTTGGGAGAAATAGCTGATAGATACTGTGGTATTCATACTGTAGGTGATATTGTAAATGTCGTGTCATAACTTTTATGACATAAAGAACTGTTACTATTGCCTTCCCTGTTAATGTGGAGTTAAGCAATGAGCAAATGCAGCTGTCTGCTTAAGTGAGAAAATAATATTTCTATTGGTTCGCCTTCCTTCACTCAAACTCGCTAAGTGGTGAGGTGCGGCTATCAGCACTTTGGATAGTACTGAGTCTAAAAAATAGAGCTGCTGCCTAGCTTTCCTGTGGCAGCAGTTGTAAGAACAGTGTGTTCATATTTTGAATACAAATGACACAGGGTTCAAATCCAGCTCAAGCTAATTGTTTTACACATGTTGCCAGGATGACATTACATAAGTAAATGGGATAATTTCTGCAAATGTGAGAGGCAATGACTATAGTGAAGTACTGTATAAAAATTAACACCCGTCAATTGATTTATGTAGACAGTACACATATTGATTTGTATTTTTTACATTCAGCAGCCTAAGTAAATTTTAGAGTAAAAGTTTCAAAGGACTGTCTTTAATCTGATGTAACCGTGTGTTTCTCTAGTGTAATGAGTTTAAGCAGCATTGCATGGAGGTAACTACATTGTGCCATAGGACAGGAAGAGCTATTCACCATTGCTTGGCAGTGGTGCATGATGCCAAACTCTGCGCAAATGCAGAAAACAAAAAGCGAAAGGCTTTATTAGGGGGCATTTCTGCCAGGTGTGTGTGTGTGTGTATGTTTGTGTATGTGTGTGTGTGTGTGTGTGTGTGTGTGTGTGTGTGTGTGTGTGTGTGTGTGTGTGTGTGTGTGTGTGTGTGTGTGTGATTCTATTTTTTGACCAGATTGAAGGTATGAAAATGGGGTAGATAGAAAAGTGGTGAAATGGAGGGAAAGCAGGGGGAAGAACAAAGGGGAAGCAATATAAGTAGTTGCAGGAGGGAATTAGGAAAGAACCATAGCTTTCCACTTCTTCAACTGTGTAATATGAACATGAATATAAAATTGGATGAATTTGGACTTAGTGTGTTTGCACAATGGAAGACCACACATTTTATCATGTATCTTTTAGAAATTATCTGTTTATAGTCTGCAGGTGCTGTGGAAGCTTGCTGACAGCTGGCAATGCCACTTAGAATGTTTGCATGAAGGAAAGCAAAAGATGTAACAATGTATCTTTTTGAAATTGACAATGTCTCCTTATTGTCTCTGACATTATGCCATGCTTGTGCATAGGTGAGCAATGTGCAAATGAGACAGGCACAGCTCAACATGCATTATTATTGTAAAACATATTTATTAATTTTTATCTTTAAAAGAAGACTGTGGGACTTGAACCATGATCTATATATCCTATGTACTGTATGCTTCATCGTGTTTACCAGGTGGGATACACACACACAGTTGATTCACAACTCTAATTTATGCTGTCCTTATCATATAAGCAACTTCCATTACTTTTAAAATATTTATCCCTTTCACCATATTTGTGCTAAACTGCTGACCATGCAAATATTAATACTTAAAAATATAAAGAAATAAAACATTACAAAATGCATTTTAACACATTTTACAGATTTTTGCACAACTCTGGATTTGAACTATCATACTAATGAACCTACAAAACACACAGTAGGAGCGCTTTATTTCTCTTTGCCACAGAAATAGCCTTGGAGCAGGAAAGCAGATCAAGTGCATATAAGCAATTCCCATTTCCTTCACAGTATTAGCAAGACATATTGACTTGTACACTCTCATTTGTTTGTGCATGTGTGGCTTACATATTTAGTGCAAAGAGTGATCACACAAACATTTATGACTATGTTTGCTCCAATGCAGCTCTGTCTTCTCTTTGTATTGTGCTCATTCTTCTTTTATCAGTGGTGTACTATCAGACATGCAGTCCATAGTGCATCTTGTATCATTGTCTTTTAAATTTATGATAAAAATACATGACAGTGAAAAACATTTTTCAGCAAAGGCAGGGGAGTTTGGCTACTAGTGAACAAAAATGATAAATGTATGCTATTTATTTTCATTTAAAAGCTTTCTAAAATTACTTCTACACTTTGTAAGTGCATCCTGTGTGACACACCTGATACAGGTAAGGTAATCTGGATTACTGTTGTCTTCCTTCTCCCTCCCCTAATTATTCCCAATTGGAATTCATTAGCAAGTGAGGTAGTGCCTACACTATGGTTACACCTGCTACACAAAGTCAAAAGTTTGGTATTCAGCATTCCTAATGAGTTCATAGCTCATTTGCATATTCACTGTGCTCAAAAAGCCTGAATGTACACTATAAAAAGTAATTGTGTAGCTACGGAACTTGAAGGTGAAGAGACTTTTGTATTTGGAGAAAGTAGAACATTGTTGTTCCTTTGTATATATCTGCAGAGAAAGCTTCTAATCTTGCAAAGGTATGAATGTATTTTTCAAGCACATTCCAGATTTTGTAGCATGTTACAAAGCAAATTATATATATATATATATATATATATATATATATATATATATATATATATATACACAGTAGAAAATGGAACTCTATATGCACTTTTCACTGTTGGCATAGGTGTTTTTGACAGGCATTTAAATTTCTCAGACAGGTTATTAACTTTCATCACAAATGTTATTGTTAAAATTGTTACCTTATGATCTTCTATGTTATTTAAGGGAAATGTAATCTACTATGTCAATGACACAAGCTGTCCTGCTTCTAAGATGGCCCAAAGGCACCTCCAGGGGAGTGGTGGGCACAATGAAAGGTGACTGGCAATCATGCAAAATTGACTTTTCTGTTGTAAATGTGTATAGTTTGTGAGAATTGTATTGAAAGCATATATAACAATTGAATTATGTGGTATTCCTCGGTTTGTACAAACTTTCATTTGCTTGTTGTTTTGGGGGTGGGGGAACCAACTACCATTCATGTGTTGCCACAACAAAAGTTTTGTTTCAAGAGGTTTTCTCTTGAAATTCTGTAGTCATCCTTTTATTTCAGTGGGAAACAATACATTACTAAAGAAGTATTCCTTGTTTTAGGTCAAACATTGGTTTGTGTGTGAATATGATGTGGTACAACCACATAACCTTCAATTTTAATAACTGAAATATGTGTCTCCAGTGCTTAATGTTGAAAAATATGTGTATATAAGTAGGAATTTAGTTATATGATATGTATGTGTTGTAACCTTTAGTTATATGATAGTTATGTGTTGTAACCTTCTCTTTTTCATGTCTCATAGAATTATGACACCCAAGCATAGAGATCCACATAAAACCCCTTTCAGTGACTCTGAAAACGGTGCAATAGTGCAGGCATTCAGGTGCCATGGCACCTTTCTGCTTGAGAGAGGACATGGGGATATGACTGACAGAATGCAGAACTGGAACCAGTTATTCAATGATGTCAATGCAGAAGGGGGTCACATCAGGACTTATGATCAGCTGTCTCACAGGGCCACTGATATGATTTCATTAGCCAAGAGGAGGGCAGCTGCAGTTGCCCATGAACAGCTGCCTATGAGGGGCTACTACATTGCCGTCACTGACAACAAAAGAAGAGTTCTGTCAGATAACCAGAGAGCTCAGTGGAAACTGCACACCAACATATAATTGATGTCAGTGCTGATGTGTCTTGGAGAGCAAATATGTGCCAGGAGAAGCTTTCAAGTAAGCTTACATGTGGCAAGTTTTACGATTTGCTTGTATAGTAAAACACAGAAAAATTTAAGTAATACTTCCTGTGGATTTTTTTTGTATGAGCCTATTGATAAATTAATAGTCTAACAACACACTTGTTCACTACACATGGACTGTGGGTGGACATGTCAGCCAAGTTTCAGTTAAAACTATTCTTAATGGAAATTTGAAGAAAAACACCAAGTAACTAAAAGCATGGAAATGGAGCAGGATACAGGAATAAATAAAATTTATTAAGCACTTTTGCCAAATATTAGGATTGACTTCTTCAGAATACCCGACAGTCAGCAAGACCATCCTTTTATACATACAACAATTAAGTCATTGATTGAATACAATTGAATAATTGAATAATTAAGCATACAAATGTTTAAAGACATAGACTCCCTTGTTTTCTGAATTGTTTCTTTACCAGTAAATAAAATAATATAAGCCATTACTTATTACCACTGTAAAAAATGTATATATGTGGAAAATGTGTCCCTTAACACTAAATTACAAAAAATGCCAGCTTATAGATATAATACAAAACTATCAACTGTTTTTAGAGAAAATACGAATGTCATATGTATAAATCTGTGCAACAAGCAATATATACAATAAAATATGTCCAATAAAAACCCAAAATGTCTTGGAACAAACAATAATTAATATCTATCTATAAAAACTTACATAGAAATGAAAAACAAGGTCATAGTGTACACCTCATTAAAATAAAACGTCTGCTTTAAGTTTTAAATAACTGGTGAGGGATACCATATCATTCAAACCTGGTCTAGTAGTGGCATTAACTCTGAGTTGCCACATAAGTTCTCTAAATTCAAGGAACCAGTCACTGGGTCCCCCTCTCTCATCCATTACTACCCTTTCCAGAATGATAAACTTGAAATTGTGGTTTGGAAATGTATTAATGTGCTTTGCCAGGGCATTTTTGGTGTTGCCTTTAGTTATATCCTATGTATGCTGATAAACGCATGTCCTGAAGGCATTTTTGGTCTTGCCAATATAAAACCCAGGACACGCCTGGCATATAGCAGCATATGCTACTTGTTTACTCGCACAATTACAATTCTGGTTGACTTTTACCCATCCATAACCTTTAATAAAGATTCTGTCACACTCTAACATGTATTTGCATTGAGTGCAGCGCCCACATTTTGTCATTTTCCCAATACCAGGTTTTGTGATCTTACCACTGGACTCCAAGAGGTTCTTAATGCTGGAATCCTTTTTGTATATTATAACAGGGGAGTCACCCACCTTCCCTCCTATGGTCTCGTCGCTCATAAGAATGAACCAGTTTCTCACCAATATGTCCCGTATCAAAGGGAATTGTAAGTTATATGTAAGAATAAGCCCATGTTGAAATGGGGAAGTTGTCGAAACCCTACTTTCCGAAAGTGCACAGAGTCTAGAAATGTCCAGACCCAACAGTGGGTAGAAATAACCTTCCACTCTCTTTTTGGATACTTCCTCAAGTAAAGGTATCACAAATTCTTCAGGGTACCCCCTGTTGACTAACCTACCCAATAAACATCCCTTTCCTTGTAAAAGTCATCAATTCTGTTGATCATGCGGGCCAATCTCACCCCTTGTCCTTTTATTAAGGATCTTTTTTTGATGAAGGGGATGTCCGCTGTCAAAATGAAGAAGGGTGTTCGAGTATCTGGGTTTCCTGAAGATGTTAGAATAAAACTGGTTGTTCTCCAGATCCTTGGAAATCTGTATATCCAGGTAACTAATGGATTCCATATGAGTTACCATGGTAAACTCCAGAAAGGTAGTACTGGAGTTGAGAAACAGTAGGAATTCAGACAACTGCTCCTGGTACCCCCTCCAGAAAATAAGAATGTCATCTAGGTACTGCCCATAGAATGAACAGTATGTCATCCATTCAGATGTGAAAACTTGGGACAATTCCCATTGTGTCAGGACAATATTAGCAAAAACTGGTGCACAGGCCGCTCCCATAGCAATACCTGATTTTTGCTTTAAAAGATGTCCCTCAAAAATCAGGAAACTGTTTTTCAGGACTAATTTCATTAATGTCCTAAGTGTAAGAATCCTGGTATGGGAGAATGTAGTCTGTTGGCACAAAAAAATCATAGAACAATTCAATGCCTTCTGAATGTGGGATGACATTGAATAAATCTTTGATGTCAACAGTTAAAAAAATAATGTTACTGTCAAAAAATTCTTGTCTGATTTTTTGAGATAGTCCCAAGAATCTTTTATAATATGGGAAAATGAACTCAGACAGTTTTTTAACTTGTGGTCCAAAAATTTGGCAATACTAATAGTTTTGGAACCTTTCGCATCCACTATGGGCCTTAATGGTGAGTGGGAGATGTTCTTGTGGATTTTTGGGATTCCAAATATCGTTGGGATCCGTGGATGTTTCTGTGTGCAAAAAAAACAGTTCTTCAGATATCTGGTTGTTAAGAAATAAATCAGAAAGCACCATGTCTACATGACTATATGCAATGATTAATTCATTGCGTGATATTTGTGCATATCCATCACCAAGAAGATGCTCTAGCATACAGTCAATGTACCTTTCCTGATCCATGACTACTAAACCACCCCCCTTGTCAGGTTTCATGACTCTGATCTGTCTCTTGTTAGAAACACTGTCTAGAAGGATAGTCTCCTCCTTAGTTAAATTGTACAGTTTACTATTGTCATTCACCCTATTTAAATCCCTGATTTCCTTAGTGCGAATGCCTTGGAACAGTTGTAAAGTGGGATGCAGTGGAGGGTTATAAGTGCTTGTTTTTTTGCACCCAACTGGTAACTGGTAACTATTCCCAGTTTCACTTACATGGACACTCAGGTTTAACTTTCTAGTATAAAGCATGACGTCAAGGATTGTTTTTTCCATGTTGAATTTCTTATAGGGTACAAAATTTAACCCCTTCTGAAACAAGTTCGTCCAATCTTTTGTAACTTCTATGTTACTTAAATTATAAATTTTGAAGTCCTGATGGTCATTAGAAATAAAGGAAATCTCACTGTTGCTGTCTCTAACTTGCCCTATCTTATTTGTTGCCAATTCACCCGTTTCCCTCTCCCCCTCCCAGAAAAATTCTGGGGTAAATGGTGTTGGTCCCCCTGGAAACCCACACTGGATTGTCTCCGGTGGGTGTAATCTTGTTTCTGGATCCTCTCCGATCTCCTTTGGGGTTGACCTAAAGGGATGGGACCTGGGTGGTTGTCTTCACTGGGTTGCAGGTCATCAGTAAGTTCATCAAAAACATCATTATTAACATTGCTATGCATTTGTACATTGTTAGTATTTCCATTAGAAACTAATGGGTAGGCTACACCTGCTTCATAGTCTTTGGCATCTCTATCTAGTTTTTTACTCTTTTTCACCTTCATTTTCACAACAATCTTATCTATGTTAAAAAACACAGCGTTATACTCCTTATGTTTGTTACAAAAATCAATGTAATTTTTTAACAAAGCATCTAGTTTACTCACAGAGTTTTGCAACAATTCAAATTTCTTGCCATTGTTCCTTATTAAAACTTGTAGTAACTCACAACCTTGTCAGTTAAATAGTGAAACCAAATCTTTATGCAGTTCAGAGCCATTTAAAATCCCATTAGGGAAAGGCCAGTACCTTAACCCTTTGGGAACTTGTTCCCTTTTCAAGCATTCCCTAAGGTACTGGTTTTCTATTTGTAATTTCTTAATTTTCAAACTATCCTTTTCAAGGTTGTTTAAAATGGAACTTACAGTACCTTGGTTTAGGTTTTCGGTGTCTGTATGGTGAAACCCGGTCATGTCCCTATTAATCCACTCGGTTAGATTAAAATCACTGCTTGTATTTAACCAAGGACCCAAATTCTCATGTCTTTGGCTCAACGTTCCTGTAATTGTGTTTGAAGCGGAAGTCCCAGGTACTGCAACATCATTAGAGAAGCTTTCAAGTAAGCTTACATGTGGCAAGTTTTAAGATTTGCTTGTATAGTAAAACACAGAAAAATGTATGTGGATTATTTTTGTATGAACCTATTGATAAATTAATAGTCTAACAACACACTTGTTCACTACACATGGACTGTGGGTAGACATGTCAGCCAAGTTTCAGTTAAAACTATTCTTAATGGACATATTTTCAAAAGTGTATATTCACTCTCTCCCTGTGTTATTGCAATTATGGTGTTTTTTTTTTTTTCATAATAAATCTTTATTGTTATATTATTTTCATACACAAGTAAAAACAAACACAAAATTTTAAAGAAAAAATACAAAACAAAAGACTACTAACTAATATCACTAACCATCACACCAAACAAATATACAATATTTACAAGAATGCTTCCATGTAAAACATTAAGAATAGAGGAAAAACAAAAAGTAATTAATAACATTTTCAGTAATATACAGTTTAAATACAAAATTTTCTCCAAGCAAATAAATAAATGTGAATACCTTCAAGTTAAAAGTATTATGCTAATATAATATTAAATATCTGTTCCCAAATTTTTGGGTTATTAATGTTTTTATTATGCGGACTTAAAAGTAGTTTATGAGCTAATATATGCCTTGTTGCCAAAACTCTAAAGTTTTCCCAAGATGTTTTAGATGGGTCTAACCAATTAGTGGCTATATAAAGCTTCATTAACAGAAAAATATTAATATATATATAGTACTTTGTGATCTAGGGAGTTCTTTCGGGGGAATATGTAGAATCGTAAATTTCCATGACAAAGTTGTACTTTCGTAACCCATCTTCTGAAGTTGAATCTTAAGGGAATTCCAAAGCTTATATATGCATTTACAGCTCCAGAACATATGAAGAAGATCAGCCGGTTGATTTTTACAGTATGGACAAGTTGGAGAGTTTTTAGAATTAAATTTATGCAGGGTAAGGCGTGTATAATATGCATTATTCCATATCATCAACTGGGTATACATCAATTTTTGAAGAGAAGTAGATTTGATAGTCAGGTCAATTGCTTTTAACATATTACTTTTGTCTGTCCCTAAATTTTTTCTTCCCAATAGTTGAATAACAGAATTTTATCATGAAATTTAAATTCTTTAATTAATTTATTTGTTGTTGTTATATATTTAATATCCTGTTGGAGGGCTTGCCACAACTCAAAGCATTTATTAACATTTTCATCTTCAGGTTTAAAATTTATAAAGTAGCTCATAGCAAGTTCTCTAATTTGTCTCAAAATAACAAGATAATTTTTAGGTAAGTTAAATTCTTGTCTTATTTGATTGGCCGACCGGTCCAGATATTTGTATATATCAATCAAGGTTAAATTAACTATTAGTGGAAACTTTTTAAGATCAATTAATTGATTGTTCAATTTTAAATTAGGATTCCTATGAAAGGGTTGAAAAACCATCATATACTGAATCAGATCCAAAAATTGAAATAAATCTTGTATAGATAATATGTTTGTTTTAATGTGTTCAATAATCCCATACATTTTCAAAGTATCTTTACCTAAAAAGGGTATTGCTTTAGGATTAATGTTTAACTTTAAAATATATTTATAATTCAAAATCACCCAAGTTGGTGTCCACTTAGTACTAGTTGTATCATAGTTGGCAATTCTTAGAATTCTATTAGAGTTCACGATTAGGTAGTACAATTCGAAATTAGGCAACTCCAGTCCTCCTTTATTTTTTGGGGTCATTAATTTATCATAAGATATCCTGTTTTTTTTTGGTTCCCAAATGAATTTAGCCAATTCTTTATGAATTTTTAAAAAAAATGTCTTTGAAAGTATTAATTGGGCTGACCTAAAAATATAAAGTAATCGTGGTAACACATTAATTTTAACAATTGAAACTTTTTCTAGTACTGGCAGTCGTAAATTTTTCCACCTCCCAAAATCAGAAATTATTTGGTCCCAAATTGTTTTAATGTTATTATTGTAGAAGTCTTTATTATCTGTAGAAAACTCAATACCTAAGTATTTAATTTTTTCTTTAAATGTTACCTGCCCAACCAAAAGCAATAACGGAAAAGGTTTAGGTGTCTTTAAAGGAAAAATATTGTTTTTTTCCAAGTTAATTTTGTAGTTAGAGACTTCTGAAAAATCATTAACAGCCTTCAATAATTTATCAGTGTCAGATATTGGAGATGCACAATAAATATTAAGATCATCCGCAAAAGCTGCCATTAAAATTTTAGTTCCATAAATTATTGGGACATTATGATAGACGTTCTGCTTACTATATAAGAACAGAGGTTCAAGATAAAGATTAAATAGTAAAGGGGACAAAGGGCAGCCCTGGCGTGTTCCAGTCTTAATCTGTATTCTTTTGGAGAGGCTTCTATTAATATACAGTGTAGTATAGGGATTACTATATAATATTTGCAACATTTGAACAAATTCATGGGCTATATTAAAATAAGGTAAAAGAGCAAACAAAAAATTTGTATCAACCCTGCCAAAGGCCTTCTGTGCATCAATTATAAGGGCATAGACATTAAGATTATTTTGTTTAGCATGCGTTATCATAGTATGCAATGTAAGAGTATTATCACTGGTTCGTCTACCTGCCATAAATCCAGCCTGTTCTTTGGATATTATATGAGTCATGATTTTCTTCAGTCTAGATGCTATAATAGAGGTTAGAATTTTCATGTCTACATTCATTAATGATATCGGTCTATAATTATCGGGGTTCTGAGGATCTGAATTGGCTTTATGTATAAAAATAGTCTTTGAAGCGTTAAGATGAGGATCATTAATAGTATTCCTAATTATGTAGTTAAATATAACTGAAAGTATCTTACCGAAAATATCCGCAAACCTTTTATAAAACTCCACTGTCATCCCATCAGGACCTGGTGATTTGTGTGATGTCATATGTTGAATTGTATATACTATGTCTTCTTCAGATATCGGTTTAACTAAATCATTTTGAATATCCTCTCCTATTTTTGGAAACTTAATTGATTGTAAAAATTGTTCATAGATTCTATGCAAGGACATATCCTTTTGCCCATCATAAATTTTTGTATATATTTTCTCAAAAATATTAATAATATCCTCTGTTTTAGAATATATTTTATTATTAAATTGTATTTCCGAAATTTGTAGTGTTGTTTTGATTGATTAATGATCCTAGCCAACGCTCTCGATGGTGTTTGAACGTGATTAGCATACCTCGCTAACATCTTATATTCTTGGAATGTTAATCTACTATTTTGTATTAAGAAGAGATCCTTCTGACATTTAAATAGTTCTTTCTCTGTTTTTTCATTAAAATTCGAATCAGTTGTTGATCCAATAATTTAATTTTCGTTTCCAAGTTTTGAATATCTTTATTTAGTATTTTTTTATAATAAGAGGCTTTTTGCAAAAGGATCCCTCTTATTTGTGTTTTAACTGTTGCCCATTCAATATCTGGGGCATATTGTTGTTTCTTTAGACTAACCAGTAAGTCTTTAAGGTACTTTGTAATTTCCCGTATTATTTCTTCCTTATTCAGCAGATTTGGGTTAAAAGACCAATTATAGCCTCTTTGCCGCAAGGTATCTTTTATCTCCTTAGCAAAACTCAGCAAAATTTTCGAATGATCTGATAAATACCGTGCATGTATAACAACTATAGGTTCTAAATTAATCAATGTTCTTGAAATCAGGAAGAAATCTATTCTGGACCACATTTTATGACATGGGGAATAAAATGTAAAATTATTTGTACTATTAACATTATTTAAATAGTGAAAAGGGTCATATAGTTGAAAGTCTTCTTTAATATCATTCATTGCTAATACAGCATGCTTATTAAATGCTTTGTGTGGACAAGATCTATCCAACTTCGGATTTTGGTAAGCATTCCAATGACCTCCAACAATTACGTAGTATCTATCAAATTGTGTTAAAATTGAATACAGTGATGTTATGAATATTTGTTGATCATTACAAGGTGCATAAATGTTTAAAATTAAAATAGGTTTATCAAATAAGGTAGATGCCAGAATAACATAGCACCATCGCCCATCTTTATCTGTATTAGAAACTAAAATTTTGTCCTTATATTGATCTTTAATAATTATAGCTACCCCAGCACTATTTGACTTACCTTCCGATGCTATTACTTCTCTGATCCACTTCCTTTTTTTTATATCAACCCATTGATCATTCATTAAATGCATTTCTTGCAGTAAAATAAACCACTCCTTAGCCTGCAGCAATACATGTAACAATAGTTTCCTCTTCTTTAAGTTCTGGAGCCCTTTAACATTCCATGAATCTAATTCCCACATTTCCAAGGTTGACTGTACAATAAAGGTTTTGGAGAGAAAAGATTAAAGAAAAATAAAGTATATTCAAAACCATACATGATCTGGAAGCAATCCATATATCCCGTCCTAAATCAGTGCTTACCCACTCTAACCCCGGACCAGGACACATATAGGTCTTGTGTAATATAGAATAACCGAAGGTTTAAGAAAAGAAACAAATAGGAAAACATCACATTATAAAATTTCAAACATGTTCCATAGTTGAGACCTATATAATCTAACTTAACTATGACAAAGCCTAAACTAAACATTCCCTAACAAGCACTGCATTGAGCTACATCTCCCCAGTCAAGTATATTTAAGCAAATCAAATTAAAATACAGTATTACAGTACATATAAAAATAAATTGAAAAAAGGAAGTTTTAGTATTTGGATTAGCTATCTATAGATAAACTGCATGCATAGAGAAAAAAAAATACTAAAATACAACCCTATGTTAAAATAAATATACAGCTAAATACAGGTATCCCTGGTTATAAACCCACACTATCATAGTTTTATACTAAAGCAAACTACTAACTAACTAATATAATATGCATTATCACCTTAACACAGTACATTATGAACTATAATGAGAAGCATATTTATACAAACATTACTAAATCCCTGCACCCTCTCTAAATAATATAACCACAAAATTCTACATAAACATGTATAAAAGAAACAAATAAAATATTCCTATGTGCTTACTTTACCATACAACAGTGTTATTTTAAAGTTAAATGAATAAAAAGATGTTAAAACAGTTCCCTTTGGTTTCCCAAGCCTGGAAACCCTGTGAAATATTCGCGACAGGGGACCACTTTTACAGACGGACTCCCGGAAGTGTTACAGCAAAATCTGCACCCACAACAGCATTTTAGGCACTTCCTGTCTTCCTCCTCATCGAAAACACTTCGTAGAAGCCATAAAATGATGGGAAATGAACGCAGGTAATCAAGATAAGCAAAAACAAACAGTTTTATTACTCTGGAAGAGGCCTAGAGCTTTACAAACACAAACAAAGGATTATCCAGTCCTGGGAGCACAGTAAAGAATGGATCCGACCTCAGCAGCATGCCAGTCTCAACGAAAGTTTAATTCAAGTCTCTGATACAGGTAAAGCCTTGAAAACTTTAAGAAACAGATTTCTTGCTTCATTTTTAGTGGAAATAGCATGTTTAGTCCCATCCATTGTAAATATAAGCATATGTGGGTATTTCATTTGAAACTTAATTTGTTTGTCAATAAGAAATTTACAGTATGGAGACAAAGACTGTCTAGCTTGTCTTACCTGTATGGGTAAATCCTGTGACAGGGATATTTTATTATTTTTCCAGATGATATAGCCTCCAGTTTGTTTTACAGTAGTACGTATTCTGTTTACATCTTGATAGTTAAGCATTTTAACATATACAGGTCTAGGAAAGTTAGATGATTGTGACTCTCTCAAAGCTCTGTGCGCTCTTTCAATAATAATTTGTTTCACCCCATCAGAGTCATTTAGAAGCACTTCAAATATTTGTAATATGGATGGAATTAATTCATTATACTGAATAGATTCTGGAATCCCTCTGAGAATAATGTTGTTTCTCCTGGATCTTGCTTCTAAGTCCGTAAGCTTGTTTTGCATAGCCTGTATATCCACATCATGTAGATTTTTTTTTTTTTCAAGTAAAGTTAATTTATCCTCATTTTCAGAAATTCGAGCTTCCGTCTTGTCCATTCTCTCCAGCAACTGAGTACATGAGTTCCCAAATGTTTGTATTTGACAAGTCAGTTCTTTCAGAGCTTCTTGTATGGGTAGCAGAGCATTTCTGATATCTTCCATGTTTAATGGTTGTTCAGATTTAGATTTGGTTCCTGGTTTCTGTTGTTCCTGTATTTTAGTAATTGTTTGTCTTTTAGAAATCACATCCTTTTCAGGTGACTGTAATTCCGAAAGTTTTGTTTTAGTAGTGGTTGTATCCATGTTTTTTTCCTCTTTTGACATCTTATTTGAACACAAAGACTTGCAGTATAGAAAGCACACGGTTCCTTTGTTTACTTCTCTCTGCAGAGCCAGCTAATCTGTTGTAATCCAGTGAAATATATTCCTTTTTTCCATTTTTTCTTCTTAGTAATGGATAGTTAAGTGTAGTTGAAGTTATTTTATCGAATGTTTGATGTTAAAAGTTTTATATTATCCACTCAGGGTTTAGATTTCCTCAGGTTAAGTAGAGAGCTGCAGTTCAGCAGTGCTTACAGAACGGCAGCCATCTTTGAATCACCGCAATTATGGTGTTTAATTTGAATCCTTACCTTGATTCATTTCTTCCAGGACCATCCAACCTACCAACTGTGGAGTCATCTGCACATGATAAGCCAAACATTTTTCTTTGATTATTGATGACCATTGGTCAGATATAAGCATTTA
The DNA here is from genome assembly GCF_019279795.1 of Protopterus annectens. Classification (NCBI taxonomy): domain Eukaryota; kingdom Metazoa; phylum Chordata; order Ceratodontiformes; family Protopteridae; genus Protopterus; species Protopterus annectens. The sequence goes on along the minus strand of NC_056730.1, from coordinate 833,950,776 downwards.
TTTGTTTGTATGAGGTGGGGGTAATGGGTGTGTGTATTGCTGTACCATCTGCAATAGTGTGACTATTGTTAGTTTGTTATCATATAAATTGCTTTAAATATTTAGTGTTTTAATTTTTTTACTGTGTTTGTTGCTTATTATCACAGGTGATTCTGACAGTAGAAGTGCAGGACTCTTACCACCTGATGTCAGAATATTGGTAGGCTCTGATGATGATGGTGGTCACACAGAGGCACAGTTGAGGTGTGCAGAGGTTGAATATGACACTGAGGTTGACATTCAGCCATCCTCTGTATTTCCTTCAGATGCAGTCAGTAGGTCTATGTATACCTATTCCACTCAACACTCAGATATTGGAAAGGCGGAGGGTGACACACTTGATCATGATAGTGCTGTTACTGTGGCTTCAGTGCCAGTTGACTCTGGCCGTAGGGATACATAGGTTCATAGGTTCATAGGTAGGTACTAGGCTATCGGCCCTGGGGCCTATACAAGCCCAGCCAAAAAGGTACCCTGGCTTTTGCCACCCAAGAAAATTATTTTCCTGTGCCACTGTCGAGCAGAGCCACAGAGGTGATCCCCAGGATGAATTTCCTATTTCCCATCCAATCATCAAGATTTTTCTTGAAGAGTGCTAATGAGGAGTTTTGTTTGATATAGATAGGTAGTTTATTCCAGAGTATGGGAAGTCTCTGGGACAGGAATCTATCCCTCCGGCATGTTCTGTTTAATGTGGTGACAAGGTTTAGGTCCCTAGAGCATGTAGCTCAGATGGATTGGGATTTCTTTAAGTGGAGCATGTTCAACAGCTCTGGGTTTGACATAGCTTTGTATGTTAGGCAGAGATCACCTCTGAGTAGGCGATATGCGACGGAGTAAAGCTGGAGTTTTTTGAGATGGTCTGAGTAGGGCATCTGTTTGAGGTCTGTAATCTTCTTTGTGGGTATTTCTGCGGCCTTTACAGTTGTTGTAGATGTATTGTGAGGTGCATACCAAAAGGGGCATTGTACTCTATAATGGGTCTAATGAGTGATGAGTAGAGGGGAACAATGACCTCTTTTTTTCTGGATGAGAAACCTTTTGTGATGAGGTGTGCCATGTAGAAGGATTTCCTGACTACTGTGGTGATGTGATTATTCAAAGGAGAGGCTACTGTCCACCTGTGTCCCAAGGTCTCTTATCACACTTTCAGTGTTAAGTATACTACTGCCTATGTTGTAGTTCATAGGTACAGAGTTTTTACCAAAGGGGATGACAATGCACTTTTTGGCATTGAGCTTGAGGCCATGGCTTTGACACCAGGCATCTGTCTCAGTGAGGCCCTTTTGTAGGATGTTCACATCATTAGGAGTTTCGATTATGGCTCCTAGTTTGCAGTCATCTGCGAACTTCATTAGCCAAAGACCTTCTGTGTTAGCCTGTACTTCAGAGAAGTAGATACCAAACAGGAGAGGACCCAGGACTGAGGACCAAGTGCAACTAACTCTGGGCAAAACTGCAATCCTATGGTACTCCACTTGTCACTAGTCTGAAGTCGGATTTGGAGTCTGCTACTTTCACAGTGTGGGTTCTGTCAGTGAGCCAGTTGGCAACCCATCTTGTGAGATAGGGATTTATACCCAGTTTAGTGAGTTTATCTATAATTCCAGAGTGGGGGATGGTGTCAAAAGCCTTGGCAAGATCTAGATAGGCTGTGTGAACTCCCTTACCCTTGTCTACGGCTTTGGTGACTGCTTCAAAGAAGTCTATCAGGTTTAGGAGACATGATCTGCCTTTTACAAACCCGAACTGGGTGGCATCCAGAGTTTGGAGATTACCAATATCTTTGTTTATAATTTTCATGATGATACGTTCCATGGCCTTGCAGACCAGGCTCGTCAGGTTAATGGGGCGGTAGTTCCCGGGGTCTGTGGTGGCTCCCCCCTTGTGGAGTGGGATAACCGTTGCTATGCGCCATTCAGGAGGCACAAAGCCTGAGGTGAGGCTATGACTGAACATGGTACTTAGGTGGAGTGCCAGTTCGTTCTGTAGTTTGTGTAGAACACTGCCTGGGATGTAGTCTGGTCCCATGGATGCTGTGTTCTTGGCTTTGGAGAGTGTGGTTTTTACCTGTGCAGCTGTGATTACAGGAACATTGCATTCTTCTGGTATAGAGATGGGCTCTTTAAGGGTTGAAAGTTAGCACTGAATCTATCTGCCAGGATGTTGGCAATATCAGTTGGGTCTGTATATTTAGTGCCATTGTGCTGTAACTCAAAGCAGATCTGAGTGTTGCCATTGAGATTCTTGACATAGCTATAGAATGCTTTGTGGTTGTCTTTAGGATCAGTGGCAATTTTTTTGTAACTAGCTTTAGAGGATTTTATCAGGGATCGGAACTTCTTACTGAGGCTGACCAGGGAGCTCCTCCACTCGTGGGATTTTACTCTCTTTTGCAAGAGTTTCTTCCTTCTTTTGTACAGTTTGTTTATGGCAGGGGACCACCAGATTGGCTTCCTTTTTTTGAAGGATAGCGTCTTGGTTCTGTTTGGGATAGCACGATCCATGCACTCATATAAGTGCTTATAAAGTGCAATTGTGTAGGATTCAGTAGTCGTAACTGTATTGTCCATCTGCATGGGTGTCATGAAGTTCACCACTTCTTTCTTAAGAAGCATGAAGTTGGCTTTGGAGAAATGTTTTACCATGGTTTCCTTAATGGGGGGTGGAGGCAGGATGTGGATATCTAGGGTAATTAGCTTATGGTCAGAGCGGACCAATGAGGCGTTGACTTCAGGTGTGGAACACCGGTCACTCATATTGGTAATGACTAGATCCAGGATATTGTTGCCCCTGGTGGGGGTGTGGATAAGTTGATCCAGGGCATTGGAGTTTATGAATTCCAGAAAGCGTTGAGCGAAGGAGTTGGTACATGAGTAGTTTCCCCAGTTAATGGTGGGGTAGTTGAAATTGCCCATTATTAGGGTGTTTGGTTGAACCCTAATATTTTCCAGTACATCAAGAAAAGAGGAGTGGGAATCCTGGGGCATGGTGGGTGATCTGTACCAAGCTACAATCTGGATTGCAGTTTTGCCCAGAGTTAGTTGCACTTGGATGACCTCGGCTGCATTATGCTGAGCAACTAGCCTAGAGGTGTGGATGTCCTTAATGAATATGGACACACCTCTGCCTTTGGTGTTCCGGTCCAGGTTACATGGCCGAAAAGTGTGGTATGAGTTATAGCCTGGTAGTGCAGGGGTGCTCTCTGGAGCCTTGAACCAGGTCTCAGTCACTGCACAGATATCGATGTTCTCCATTTTAAGGAGTGCCTCGAGTGAGTGCATTTTGAGATTTAGACTTCCAGCTTTGAGTAGCATCACCCTCAGATTTTGCTTGCTTGTACCTGTTACGGTGGTGAATTTGTCATTTGAACCTTGCCTAAAAAAGGCACTATAGGGGTGGCAAGAGCCTTTGCCAGTATCCGGAATCCCAAGGGCGACAGGTGCAGGCCATCTCTGGCAAAGCATCGTGGTCTGTTGATCATGTTGTCCCAGGCAGACAAATACTGGATCCCCTTAGAATGACACCAGAAACTTAGCCAATTGTTGAAGTCAGTCATTTTGTCCTTGTACTGTGGTATCATTCTGGGTGATGGCAGGATGCTACTCAGGGCTAGGGTCATACCTGTCTGGTCTACAAGATTGGAGAACCCCTCCATGTCTCTTTTCATGTAGTCCAGGGAGGTACGTCTCAGGTCATTCACACCAACATGGACAATGACAGAGTCATATTTGTACTTGTTGTGGAGTGACCTGAGTGCGTGCATTATGTGGTGGATCCTGGCACCTGACAGGCAGCTGACAGTAACTTTCTCCTTGTTTAGCCTGGTGAGTGGAACATCAGTGTGCCTGACTAAAGAGTCACCTATGACTAGAGTGTTGGGTACGTTGTTATGCCTTATGGGCTGTGGTTGAGTGGCACACTGAGTTTGTGGACGATGTGTCATTTGGGTTGTGTTGGGGGGTGGAATTTGCTTGCGTTTCTGCTTTGGAGGTCCCTGATGCTTGGGCAGGTTTTTATTGAGAGTGTCCATGAATGTAGGTGTGTGCTTTGTGTTTCTTTGTGTGTGTTTTGGTGGTGTAGGTTTTGAGGGACTATGTGATGAGTGTGGTGTGGTGCAAGTGTTTACCTTCTCCTCTTGACTGTCTAGTCCAGTCTTGAATGAAGAGAGCTTTTCTTCCAGTTTGGCTATATAAGTGCATCTCTCACAGGTTGTAGTGTTGGATGGTAGGAGGAGAGGGTAGTCTGTGTACATGAGGCGATTGCTGCATTGCCCCAAGATGCCCAGGTTCATCAGGTAGACAGGAGAAATCACTGGGATCTGACACTTAGACATGCCTGGATAGGTGCTTATTTATTAAGTACTAAAAACTGCTTTCCTCTAGACAAGTGAGGAAAGTTGAGTGCTGTAGTAATTTGCAGCTTATTTAGTGCTTACGAGTTCTGAACAAGTGCTGAGTTCAAAGAAACAGATTTGAGTGCTGAAACTAGAAAACTGGCTAGTTCTAAGAAACAAAATTAAGCTAGAAAGCTTCCTCCAACACAGAAAGGCTTGAGTGCTCAGAAGCCTACAAACAGTCTAGACCACTTACAGGTAAGGCAGGAAACAAGCTTAATTTTTTTTTCTTTCCCAGATGCTCTCTTTGTACACAGTAGGAGTGCCTGAAATCAGAATATAATCTCACTGCACTCAGTTGAGTGAGCAAATGATAAAGGGAAAGGGAAAGGACTAAATGAGTATATACCTTTAAATCTCTTGCTGAGATCACGTGACTTGACCAGGTGATTTTGAATTTTCTTAACTGTATTTAAGCACTGCTTGTTACCTTGTCTTTAGATCTGATGAAGCACCTTTGGTGTAAAAGCACTCATCTGTTATATAGTCTTATTGTTTTTACCTTTGTGAAATAAAATAAGTGTTTTATATAGTGCTGTGTTAGCTGGGTCTTTATTTTATTTGTTGCTTTTGAATTTGTTATTGTACCAGCTTTTATCTGTTCAGTTTGATTATGTTTCCTAACTGATGGAGGATCCTGAATGCTGATGCTTGTGACACCCCCAGCATATCCCCTGTTGGTCTCGGGAAGTTTCCTGTAGCTAATATTCTAAGTGCTACACATACCTTAGTTTTTACAGGTATTGGTTCCCCTTGATTTGCCCTTGCTCTCAGTTGAGGAAGACAGAGGCTGCAGAGTTCCTGTAGTGTGTCTCTCTATCCACCCTGTAGTGCTCTACAATTTCCACCACATGCAGACCATGAAAAGTTAAATGGGGTCTAAACACCCTTCCCCTTCTTTGCCCTGGTCGATTAGCAGCAGCATAGACTTGGCCCTGTTGCACATACAAATGCAGAAGAGCAACAGCAGCTCCTAACATTCTTTCTGTGTAGAGCAGTTTCCAGAGCTGTATTCTAATAAGTTTTGGAATTCGAGGCCAAAACCTGCACTGAGTGTACACAATTGCTTTATAGCTTGTTGAATAGCTCCTCCATCTTGGATTGGTTAATTAGCATGCAGTTCAGCTGCTTGTGCTATAATCAGCATGTTATTATGTTTACCATGTTTACATGGCTCTACACAGCATGTACAGCCACTAACTAAATACAAATTGGCATAAATCGTGTGCGCATCATACCACAGCGTGCACATGGCTTTAGCACACCATACAGGCTTCATTGAATCTGCACCAAAGTGTATACTTCTTTAAAGGCAGCCTGAATGAATTTCATTAAGAAACTATATCAAACAGTCAATATTTTGCACGTCTTTAAAGACAACAAAATACCTGCTGCAAGACTCTTTCTGGACCAACACAAAACATTCAATTCATTGGCATGGGATTCCTGTGGGAGGTCTTGATGAGTTTTGGTAAGGTAAGTTCCTTTCCAGTACTTCCAAACTCTTTGCCAGAGCCACAAGGTACTTGTGAGCATGTATGGTGTGGGTGTTTTCCTTCATACAAGATATTAAGGGGTTTCAGACAGTTTTTTCCACTTTTATCTTTACTATTTTTCCTTGGAATTTAAATTTTGGTACACATATTAGGTCAACAACCTTAATACTTGGGGCTGAATAACTGGCAACAAATGCCAGAAACTTTGTCATGGTTTGCTGATAACAGAGTGACTTGAGTCAAAAATCCAGCTGCTCATGTGACAGAAATGTTAGTTATTTTGAAAATGTTTTGAGATACTCTCAAAGCTCTAAGTCAATAACAAAACGTTATTCTGTTCTTCATTAATGACTTAGGCAAGTGACAGTTGGATGGGCTTGTAAAGTTAGGTTTAAAGATTTGTGACCAGATTATGTACACAACAGTAAAAACAACAGTGAATGTGGGCATTACACTTGTTAAATGTGCCTGGTTAGGTACATACCAGAGGGGGCATTGTTCTCAATTATAGTGTGATGAGTGCCGAATAAAGTGGAACGATGACCTCCTTGGACCTAGATGCCATACCTTTGTTTATAAGCTGCAGAACACAGAATGATGTCCTCACAATTGTAGACAAGTGATGGTCAAAGGCTAGATTACTGTCTATGTATGGCCCCATATCCCTGACTACTGGGTTGCCTTTTAGGGGTGTGTTGTCAATATAGTAGTTAGCAGGGATGAATGATGTCCTGAAGGATACTATTAAGGATGTCTTGGCATATAGCTTTAGTCCATAGCTCTGACACAAGTCATTTTCCTGTGTCAACTGTATTTGGAGAACATTAATGTCAGTGGAGGATTCTATGACTGCTCCTAATATGCGATCAACTGCAAATTTGGGCAGCCAGAGGCCCTTGATGTTGGCCTTGACTGCAGAGAAGTGCATGCCTACAAGAAGAAGTCCCAGGACTGATCCCTGAGGGCTCCACTTGTGAGTGGCATCTTTGAAGAGGTGGCCTCCCCAATTCTAACTTCCTGGAACTTGTCTGTGAGCCAGCTGGTTATCCACTGGGTAACATGGATTTATACCTAACCTCTTGAATATGTCAACAATTCCTGAGTAGGTTATTGTGTCATATGTCTTGGTCAGGTCAAGACAGGCACTGTGAAACATTTTGTCTTGTCCATTACTTTGATAGCCTTCTCAGGGCAGTCCACCAAATTGAGTAGGCATGACCTGCCCTTGACGAAACCAAACGGGGTTGAGCCCAGTATCTGGAGGCTTCCTATGTCATTATTGATCACTTACATGATAATTATTTCCAAGGCTTTGTATATGAGACTAATAAGACTTACTGGTCTTCACTTTTCAGAGTCTGTAGATGGCTAGCCTTTGTGCAGAGGGACAATGGTTGCTGTCCTTTATTTGTGAGGCATGAAGCCTGTTTCAAGGTTGTCGTTAAACAGTGATCCAAGATGGCCTGGAAGGTCATGTTTTATGCTATTTAGAAGGCAGCCTGAGATATTGTCTTAGCTCATCAGTGCAGTATTCTTGGCCTTAGAGAAAGCACTGAAGAACTGTTCCCTAGTGATAGTGGGGGACCTATATTTGATGATATTTCCTGAGAGGAGGCTGAGGGAGAGAGAGGGCTAAAATTTAGAGATGTATTTGTGTGCTAGTATTTTTGCTATATCTTCTGGTGCATTATAGGTGGCACCATTAACAAAGATCTCCACACACAATTGTGTATTGCCTTTGATGTTGCAGACACGGCTAAAGTATGCTTTGCGGTTGTCCTTGGCCTCAGAGACAAAATTTACCTCTGGCTTTGGTAGACTTTATTTCCCCTCTGAGTTGTTTATTTAGTTTGATGAGAATGCTTTTATCTTGCTGGGTGCTACACCTCATGATTTTTGTCATGATTTTCTTCCTTCTGTTGTACAGCCTATTGATGATGTGATTCCAACAGGATGGCTTGTTTTTTACGTTAGTTCTGTACTTATCCCTGGTGGGTACATCTGCCCCTTTGTAGCTATTAACATGCCTCTATAGGGTTTCTGTGAACAGTTCCACATAGGCAGCAGTGCTTTCAGGGTTTGGGGGGGTCTGACATTTTGCGAAGTTTTCACTTAATAGTAGGACATTAGCCTTAGAATAGCTCCTGAACATTCTAGGGTTAGATGGAGTTTTGGTTTTATTTTTACTTTAAAGGAGATCATTTTTTGGTCAGACCTTACCAAAGAAGACATTAAACTAGGGGTGTGTGATGCTCTCCCATATAAATGTGGACCAAATCCAGTATGTTTGCTCCCCTGGTCAACATATTGGCAGCCTGGTCCAGGGAGTTTGTTTTACAAAATCAAGGAATCTGTGTCTGCACATTTGGTGTCGTATATGATTTCAGGTTAATAGTGGGGTAATTAAAGTTGTCCATGACTATGGTATTGGGTTGGATGATGAGTGTTTCAGTAAGCTTAAATACATGTAATAGGTTTCCTGAGTCATAGTGGGGGACCTAGAGCGTGCAAGGAAGTGGCATGGGATTTTGCCTTTGGTGATTTCATCATGGAGAAAATCAAGTGCATATTCCTGTTTGAACAGCCAGTCAGTTATCTTCTGTTCATATTATGGTATCATCCTTGGAGAAGGTAAAATGCTGCTCAATGCTAGGCTCATACTAGTCAGGGTCACATATTCCAAGCGCTCCATGATTTCTCTCCTCCTATAGTTTAGGGAGGTATGTCTCAGGTCATTTACACCCACATGAGCTATGGCTGATACTTGTGGTCCAGTGACCTGAATGCATGAGTAACGTGGCTGATCTTGGCCCTTGATAAGAACCTTACCATGAATTTCTCCTTACTCAGCCTGTGGAGTCTCTAATTACCAGAATGTTGGATTGTGTTGTGACTTGCCTTATGGGCTTAGAAGTAGAGGCCCCACTAGATATGGCTGTATGTGCTGATGTCATTGCATGAATGTGTATTTGGAAGATGGGAAAAGACACAGCACTGTGATGCAGGAAGGTCCATAGTGATAACATGCCCAGAGATGCTGTCAGTATAGGACAGTGAGTAAATGGTCACAGCCTGACAGCACACAGGTATGTGGCAACCATATGGAATGACAAGTGTAACCCATAGATATATACATCTTGACGTGGGCTCACAAGAAGTGCAGTGACTTGAAAAGTTCATCAACCAGGAGACTGAGGTAGTACTGAGGAACTATCTATGCACAGCATTCATATCCTGGACAAAGGTAAACAGGCCATTTTTTCCAGGTACTGGTTTGGTAGAGACTGATGCAAGAAATCACTGCAGTGGATGGCCATATAAGAACTCTGGTACAGTTGTGATGAATGGGCACTGATATGCTACAGCATGCCAAGACATTTGATACTGACAGGTACAGGTCCACCTCTGGGTGGAACATCAAAACAGAAAGGGCCCACAGAGGTGGAATAGTTCTTGGTAACCCTGTCTTGGGGGGTAAATGGACCCACATTCCTGGAAGAGACATGGATGTAGGAGCTGGACAAATGTTGACTACCCAAGTGTTCTTAGAGGATGCAGTAGGTTAGTAATAGAAGGTATATTCCTATATTATAGACAGACCTGCATGTGAGGAGAACTTATTCAACATAACAACTTTCTATATCTTTTCTCCCAGAATATCAGGGCTGCAGCTACAGCACCCTGTACCAGAAAGCATGTATGTACCCATACGCTTTTCACAGAGCTGTCATGCACCAGTATCTGTGCCATGAGTTGGAGGAAGTGAGGTATATGTTCCAGCACTGTCATAGGTATGTTATTTGTATGCTTTCACAAGTTCCACTGATAGAGGGTTCAAAAACACAGGGTGGCACATTCCTGATGACAACAGATCTCCTGAGAATAGTGACAATACCTATATGGCACAAGCAATGCCATAGAGGCAAAGTCAGCAATTATAACATTGAAGAGCTTACACACATTCTGTATATATGGTGATGTTGAGGGGCAGGTAGGACTCCCAGCAGCATCCGTGTTTGGCACTGGACATCCTATAAATGTGAGTTTACACCATGCTGCACAGGAGTCACTTGCATAGCCTTTGTTAATGAGGCACATCCTATAGGGGAAAGGCTTTTTGGTGTCTTTCACTGTCATAACTGCAGGCCTTTTCCTATCCTGGGTACCCCACTTGGCTTCAGTAAGTAGATGTGCATGCCAGTGATTCTGACACAGATTACCACTACACACACCATGGTACACGCGATGAACATGGGGAGTGTGTTGCCCGTTTGAGGATGTGCAACACAGCATGGACTGTGGAATGGCCTGCAACATTTGCAACATATCCTGGCATGCAGGGAGGTGAAGTAAATATATGCCTGTAGAGGTCAGACATTGCCAATGTGGCATCTATTGGTGTGTCCATGAGACAGGAGGCAATTGTACATAGTACCAGCTGTGACCATACAAACTTCCAGAGTCAAGGGGGTAGTTACAGGTCAGGCTCATAAAAATGGCATACACTATTCCTGAGACAGCATCACTGTCACCACCGGACACAGTGGTTAATACACTTGGGGTGTGGCCATTCTCATGTTTGTTGCATATGATGCTTCTCAGGGTCCATCCTTTGGCTGCCTCACTAGGCCACCTACTGTATTCCCACAGTTCTATGCCATTGCTATCCCATGTTGACTGATAGGGTGCTAAACCTACCTATGGCTGTTGATCAAGTCATGGATACAGTTCATTTACTGGCTTCCAACATGGAACCCACAATGAGGTTGCTAATGCTAACCCAGACTGATATCTTTTTACCCTTCCTTTCTACTCCTCTAACCTATGCCTTCAAATCTAGCTATTACCCTTTTCTTCATAATATGAAGATAAAATATAAATTCTTTTTCTTTTAACTGACTCCTGCTCATACCTTCTCATATGTGTAGTATATTAATTAGTATAATGTTTTACTAAAATTTTTATAGTTTATAATTTTTAATTTTTCTTTGAACAACACTGCCTCTGTATTTGCTTTATTATGTCTTTTTATATTGTTAACTTTGTCACTGTTCATGCTTGGAGCTTTTCTCCCCAGGCCTCTACTGAAAATGGACATGTATCCAGCTAGACTAGCCAGGTCAACAAATGTAAAATAAATAAAATAAATAAGGTTCAAATATATGCTGCTGAAGTGCTATACTAATTCTACCAGAAAATGCATCAAGCCGTGAAATGGTAGGATCACATGGTACACCTGGCTAATGCTCAAGACATGGCATCTCCATCTCACCACTTGGTAGGCGTGATCTCTGAATCCCCACAACCTGATACCCTGATGAGTGGCTACCACATTCACCTCCCATGACTTTTCCATCTGACAACAATGTTGTCACCTGCCACTGTGCCCCACCCCACCTACGCAAATGGTGATGACTGTGCCTTGCCCACCCTGCAGCCAATGTGGGTAAGGTAATGTCTGATGCACAGAATAGGCAGTCAATGTATTGTAATGCCTAGTTTGGGAGTGATAATTCATGCATCAGTTTTATTCTGTTATCTGTATAATGGCCCATAGTTGTGGACCAATGTATTGCAACTACCTCTGCCTTGCACTGTGTACCACTACAGCTGGTTCATCTGACAACATTGCACCCTCCTCCTTATCCACTGCTCCAGCAATTCCCTCAGGCAGTACTGTGATGTTCCTATGTTGCATCTGGTTGTGTACTATCATATTTTGTGGATTTGGATACGGGTCATCATCCATGGTTCCTACACATATCCAATATCACCTGCAAAATACAACAGTGAACACCATTATATGTGGTCTGCTGTCTGCTTGAATGAGAACTGTATATCCTGGCCTATGCACACACCAGTGTGTGCACCTACCAACTAGATGACCCTGTGGGAAGTCACTACTCACAAAACAGTGGCAGAGGTTACATATGTGCCAGTTGTGGGATTCAAGAGAGCCACCTGGGTGGAGCACAAATGCATTGTACATAAGCCCCAAGCATTGCACTCCACCTGACAGCTGATAGAAAGAAAACCCTTCTAGTTGAAACTCTGCTGTGTGGAGCAGATGGGGCTTTGTTGGTGATGTGGGTGCATTTAATGGCCCACAGGACCTCAAGGAGATGGGCTGTGCTGGAAATGAGCACAAGCTGTTGGCTCTCTCCTATATTGTCTGCTCTCCTTAGAAACCATTTTGCTCCTCCACATGCTGCAACATCATGTCAGGTGTCTGGGAGGATGATGCCTGCAAAAATCCTAACATGTCCCCAATCTGATGTTGAAATGGTTCCTTAACAAGGATGGCTAATGGTACACAAACTTTATGTCTACTGAGGGACCAGTCTATGCATTGCCTTTGATTCCTTGTATGGCAGAAACATGTTTTGCAACTTCTGTATATTGTTCTTGTCCATACAGAAGTGATCAACAATATCCTGGTCATAGAGATAATGGTATGTTAACAGTTGGTAGACCTATCTGCACCAGAGAGGAAGGCAATGCACAATATTGGTGGTTACTGATTGTGAGAGTGGCCATGGCTACTTAAACTTGTTCAGCTATGGCTACTGCTATTCCTAGCATATTAATACAGGTGAAGCTCCTGTACACTGTAAGATCCTGCTATTAAGAATGGATGAGCTCCATGGCTCATAGTACTGGATTTATACATTTGAATTGCTCCTCCATGTTTGATTAATCATTTTCATTTGCGATGTGTCTCATTTATATGTAGGTACCAATTTTGATGTCATTATGTATTCATTTGCATACAATAAATACTGTGCTGCTACTAACATAGCATGATCATGAGTAGTTAGTCAGGGCTAGAGGGACAATTGTCCTTGGTGCAAAGTGCTGGGGGATGCTATCAGCTATTCTGGATCTCTTTTTTATACAATACTGGCTTTTAAAAGCCGCTATTTCCTTCATGGTCAAACCTGAGCTGTGAAGAGCTCTGTGTGTGGTCTAAATTGTAGCAACAGTTTGCTACATTTGTAGAAAATAGTTTGCTACAGTTTAAAAGATTTTTTTTTTAAATAAACCATAAGTGCAGTAGTGCTTCATGCAGGCAGGGTATAACTGTACCAAAAGTCTAAAAAAAGAAATGGTGGAAGGAGGGTCAGTGAAAGGGCACAAAAATGGGACAGGAGGAGGATAACCCATGTCATACATTTGACTTGGTAAGTGTGCCAGTAGAAGGACTGGCCATTGCTTTATTTTTTTCTTTCTTTCTTTCTTGCTCTTCAATGGAAGAGCTGGGGTGTGTGTGAATCTACTGTATTAAGCCAATAGATTACAGTAAAGTGCTTTTTTTTTACTCTTCAGTGGAAGAGCATGGGGTGGGTGGATCTGACTGTAATAAGACATTGGCTACTACAATAACGTTTTTGTTTTTTGCACTTCAGTGGAAGAGCTGGGGGATGATTGAATTGTGGTCAAATGTAACTGTTAATTACAGTGAAGTGCTTTTTTTCTTTGTTTTGGTCTTTGAGCTGAGGAATTTGTGGAACCGGAAGAGGGGGTTGGTTGAGCCAGCTAAGCTTCTGGAAGAACCCTCCTGGTGGATCTCCACTCATCATGCTATTTTACTAACACTGTGTACCAATTGCTTCTGAGTACTTCTCAATAATTTTATTTTTATTGCATTGGATTATTTCTATGTTTGTTTGTTTATTTTTTGTTGCTGCCATGAGGCTGGATGTTCCATATTATTTGGACTGGGCGGGGGGTTAAATAACTTTGACTTATTATAGACAGATTGCAGGTAGGTGAATGTTCATTAATACTCCAATATAACTAAGAATGTAAAATTATTTAATTGCTACTTATTTGATATATATGTTAACCATGAATGTTCCATAGATCAAAAGTCCAATTACATGGATAGCCCAAGAAGAAAATGTTCATAACAAGTATAGAAATATGCAACTGAACTTAATGCATAAAAATAAGAGAGCAAATAAATCATAGAAACATATTGTTAATATATAGTGAGCAGAAACAAACACAGACAGTACTGATAAACATTATAAACAAAAGGCATTGATTTCCATAAAGCACATTTCTAGTATAACCTTTAAGGGTAAGCCAAAGGGCATGGTAGGGACTTCCAAAAAAGGAAATAGCGCATACACCAGAAAGATATAGCACCTAAACTGATAGCAAATAATACCAAAGCCATACCATTTGAACAATATATTTGAAAGAATATTGTATTTAAGTGAACAGAAAATAATATGTAAAAACAATTACAGTTATGAATTAAATATAAAGAAAAAGAATACAAATATGCAACGTATGATATTTACAGGAAAATGTGGATGATATGGACCTAGTGCTTACTACATTTAATAATATGCATACAGCTGTCAATTATATTCTGCTATGGGCACTGTATAAAATCTGATCACAAATCAATAGCAAGTAGGTGAAGCAGCCCACGAAGAGAAAGAATTAGACACGGTGCATGCAAAACATAAACAGGAGAAAAACAAAATCTAGTACAAGCTAATTGGAGCTGTGTATAAGGAGGCAGGAAGAGTTTCAAAGGATGTCATTATAAATGGTGAGAGTAAGGAAGTGAAAAATCATTGTAAGTAGAGATGGCTGGAGGTTCTGATGCCGAACATTATATTCTGATGATGAACATCATAGCAATAACTGACAACTGGGTGTGGCATATTGAAGATTTACCCATGGTTGGTGTGGTTTATGCCTGAGTGATTAAACAAAGGCAACCATGGGTAAATCTTCAATATCCCAGTCGGTTATTGCTATTATACAATGACATTATTTAAGAAAAAAACGTACTTACTTTTCTTAAATAATATCTTTGTATAATGGCACTGTGGTGTTCTTCTGTGTTGTTTCCCAATTCTGCTCTTTGATGATGTACTGCACATGCAATAGGACTTGCATTCCCAGGCTTACACAGAACATCACTGCTTTAGCAAGCAAGCAACAGAGAAAGGACAATCTATGTTGCTATTTTTTTGAAAGAAAAAAAAAACTGTAACCTCCTGACAGTTTAGAGGTAAGAGGGAGAGACAGGAAAATACAAGAAAAATTGGGTATGTTTTAGTTTGCAGAACATACCTGATTTTAATTGTATTTTTTGTGGTCTTGCACATACCTCTCAAACTTTTATTTGAAAAAAAAATATATATATGTCTGCATTGTCTGAAGGAAAGAAAGTCTGAAACTGAAATGCCTGTTATTATTTAGTGACTTTATTCCTCAGTGATTTGTTGGAAAAAAAACCTTTTTTGAAAAAAAAGAATTCACGAAATAATGCCACACTTTTTAGTTTCAGAGTCTTTTGTTCAGACTAATGCTTGTCTAAGAGAGATTAATTAAAAAAAAAAAAAGTCTGTCTACTCAATGATACTTTAGTGGCCGGACTTTTGCTGTTGGTATATGCTCAATTTACAATAGGCACACTGGTTGGGCTGACAAATCATTGTGCTCATTTTTGAATGTTAATGGCCAGAATTGTATAATATACAGTTACATCCTGAATGTAGTTTATAGCAAATGAAGACATACAAACTGAGTAACTCTGAACAGGTCACTTAACTGGACAATACTTACAGATCTCCTCTTAAATAAGACCCATTCTGAGGGGTGATCCTACCTAGATAAATGTGCAAATAAAAAATGTGTGTGTACGCGTGCATGTGTGTGTGTGTGTGTGTGTGTGTGTGTGTGTGTGTGTGTGTGTGTGTGTGTGTGTCTGTGTGTGTGTGTGTGCGCGTGGGTGCGTGCATGTGTGTGTGTGTGTTTGAAAGAGTCTGTCTAGTGCAAAGCTAATTGTGTATGTTAGGGCAGTGTTCTCCAGGTATGTGAGGAGGAACAATAATTCTAACATGTTTTAATATGTATTAACATCACAGCCCACATCCCCCTTGTTTTCCATTTTTGCACATGGGATCGGGGTGTCACATCAACAGTGACAACAATCTAGAGTCAATGTTCACACCACCAGGTAGCTAGCCCTGCTGCTATTTATTTATTTATATTTATTTATTTATCCTTTGTTGACTGGGTCAGTCCCACTAGGCAAGTAGGATATTTTCAGAGAGTCCTGAGACAGTAATTATTCAACTAGGTTAAATTTGGTCAGGGCATTGAGGAACTTTCCCTATTCATCATTGTTGTAAGTAGGAACCATTTTGGAGAAGCACTTCTTGTTTCCATTTCAGATGTAGCAGCAGCCTGGAGAAACAGGCAGACTTAAAGAGAGGGAAGGAGATGATGGAGTACTGAAAGAAATGAAGGTGAAAGCAAATGTTGACACTGGAGAATGTGTGCAGGATTCTGAGGAAATGTTTCAAAGAGACCTGTTTGATGGAGATGAGTCAGCAAATGATGGATGTATAACTACAACCCTCCAGTCTAGATGGTTTTGGGATGATTTACTTAAAGAAATGGCGCAGAGTGAGACAGAAAACAAAGGTGATGTTTCCTGAGGGGACATTATGGAGAAAATACAAAAGAAGGATGCAGAGACAATCCTGAAGAATAGTGGTGAGAAAAGAAAAAATATGCAGAGAAAGTAAAAGAAGGCAAACATGGAATAGCAAAAACAAAGGCAGAAGAAAATGAAAAATGGAAGTACATCATAATGAATCAAAGTAAAGAAGACAAAGAAATGGACAGGTATGAAGTGTGGACAATTTAATAACTCTTTTGGGTGTAAAAGCACATGAGGTAAGAGCATTTACTCTTATTAAAAAAGACATTTTGTGACATTATATTTGAGACTGCTTTTTCAATGGAAAATTTTCTTGAAGAATATGAAAAAAAGAAATGCTGTAACACGTAGAGTCCTTATGTGATAAAAGCATTTAACAGGGAAACAAAAAGGAAGATTTATGCGCAATTTTGAACATAGGTAGAAAGATAGACTTTAAAAAGACATTTAAAAGCTTTATGTAAAGAGTACTGGACATTGCAAAAGTTTATGACAAAAGGGGACTGGTGCCTGGGATTGTAATAACTATGTTGAAAACAGAAAGAGAAACATTATACATAGACTAAGCATGATAAATGTGAAAGGGTATAGGGTGTTATAAAATGCTGGGGACAACCCAAGACATGTCTTTTTTGTGTATGTGGAAAAGGACATTTGATAAGTAACTATGGCAAAAGAAAATGTTATATTTACAGGGAAATGGGACATGATGCAAAAAATCTGAACTGAAACATTATAAATGTAAAAAAAATTGGACTTTTAAGGATGGATTGCAAAAATTAAAGTAACAGTGAGAAGAAAATAAAGAAATAGGAGACATTTTAGAAGTAGTAGAAATAGAAGAAAAAATAGATGAGAAAAATAATAAAGAGGATATAGCAGAAAGTTCTGAAATAAGTCAGGAAGAAGACATAAATTGGGAGGTAGTAAAAGGAAAAAAAATTGATAAATAGGGTAAAGGACAGAAAAAGAAAAATTAAAGGGATAAGTACAAAAAAAGAAAGGAATTAGATGAAAAAGAATATAAACGGCTAAAGACTGAGGCTTGACATAATGGTTAAGGTGTTTGACTCACAAACACAGTGTGCATTGTTTGATTCTCACTTTTGTGAGGGAAAATAGTTAGGGTTACAATGGCCTGTTAAGAAAGCTAACCTACTAATTAGCTATGAACTTATGAAACCATGAATCTAAAAGGGAAAATGAAAAATTTCAAGTGCTTTCTGTAAATCTGAATAGTATTAAGAATATAGTAAGAAGAACAGGAATTTGCAGTAGTCTAATATGTGATACAGGTATAATTATATTAGAAGGCACAAGATTTTTAACAAATGAAGAAAGATTACAAATACATAAACTATGGGAAGGAAAGATAATTTGGAATTTGTAAAATGAGAAATGCTCTGGAATAGCTGTATTCTATAGAAATACAGTAAAGATATTAGATGTAGTTTTAGCAAAAAATAGGAATATTAACCATTGTAGATTTAAAATGGAAAGAACTAGTATACAGAATTATAACATTATATGCTTATACTAACAATATGTACATGAAATGTTTAAAGAAAAAAGAAGGTAGTGAAAAAACATGGAAAGTAAAAAAAATAACAGAAAAATAGAATAAAGAATTGGAAAAGGAGATTTCTTTAAATGAGCTAGATAAGTATTACGGCAATTAAATACAGATTTTGGCTGCAGGCCCAGATGGAATGATTTTAAATGAATGGTTAAAAGAAGGTTTTATGTATAAAACATTATATAGTGGAATACTTAAATTCATATGGAAGAAGGAAGATTGAAGAAAATTACAAAAAATAGAGATCAATAGCATTAAATAATAATTATTATAAGATGTTTCTGAAAATAATACAAAAGCGATTTCAAACTAAAATGGAAAATATTATTTAAGATAGCATATATAATATAAAGGGGAATGGTCAATAATTATTAAAAATAGTTAAAGAAATTGTGGATGATATTATGAAAAGAAAAGAAGAAGAAGCAAATATCATAAAAAGGTGATCTTAATAAGACATTTGAAACAATTAGACAAAATATTATGGGTAATAATGAAAGAATATAATATAAGTGAGAAAGTTAGGAAATTATGTATGTCCACATATAGCAATAATAAAATAAAAATACATGTAAATGGTTGGTTAAGCCAAGAGGTACATATGAACAGTAGTGTAAGGTAGGGATGTCCAATGAGCTGTATACTCTTTGCATTAGTCATGAATGTAATAGTACGTGAAATAAATTACAGAATTAAGGAGTTGGGGTATATAACACATTGAAGGGTTAAGAATTACAGTTCTGTTAACATATGCAGATGACATTATAATAGTTGCAAAAAACAAAATTTGGAAAAAAAGAAGTAATAATTTACACAAATGAGTGCCTAGGTATAATAGGCATGGCTATAAATAATGAGGAAAGTAAAGGTTAGGTGATGTAGTAAAAATCAGGGGTACATATTTCACAATGGCTAAGAACCAGAAGAGAAAGGAACCCCAACCAATAGGACAAAACCTCTGGGTCATGATGTCTTTCCAGTATGAAGCCCACTGGTAGCAAAAAGAATGGAAAGAAGGCCACAACAAATGAAGCTAAATACTGCCTGAAAATGGATACAGGGCACCAAGGAAATGCTGAAAAGGTTTTTTACTTGAGAGGCATCATGATTCAGAAGTTTTATATTTTAGAATGAAAGAAATTTGTGTGTTAGGTATAACATTTGGGAATAAAGATGTAAGTAGAATTCTGTCGGAGAACAATAGAAGAAATAAAGCCAACATGTCTTTTCTGGAGAACATATAAATTATCATTCAGAAAAAGGCGTATTTGATAAATTCAGTACTGATGGGAAAAATAGCATATGTAGCAGGTGTATTTATGTCGCCAGCAACATTTGTAAAGGAATTATTGCAGATAACATTTTCATTTATATGTTGTCTAGATTAAACCCAGTAAAAAGAGGAATTTTGTATATAAATGAAGGAGGATGTTTAGGGTTAATTAACCCAGTGGTACATGCTGCTTTATTAAATTTGTACATAGTGCTAAAGTGGATAAATGATAAAGATGAGAGATTAGTAGCACAATTGTATAAATAGAAGTATGATCAATTTTGGGGTATGGTAAAAAAGAGTAAAAGGGAAAGGGAGTATATAAATAAAGAAATAAAATGTTACCAGGGAAAATATTTTGTAGAAAATAAAAGTTGATGATATAGAAAAAGATCGAAAAGTATGATATACAAATGTAATAATGAAACATTACTATGTAAAACCATGGGAAAATCTAACAGATGAAAAAATTAAAGCTATAGAAATAAGAAGCAAATGGCATAATCAGAAAGTAGAATGTCAATATTTTTTGTTGAGACTGGTAATAGATAACTTGCCAGTGAAAATAAATATGCTATATAAAAAAGTGATAGGATATGTTTACATTGTCAAGAAGAAAAACATGTGTTTTTTGAAATATAAAAGAGTAAAAAAGTCATGGGGGAAACTATGTAAAGAAGATTTTTTTAATGAATTAAAAGAAGTAGATAAACTAAACATGGATATAATTAAATATGGATATTATAAGAATAGAAGTAAAAAATATGTTAAAAGAGTAGATAAAAAAGTCATTTTATGCTATATTGAATTAAAGAATACATGAAATTATGTTTAGTGGTAAATGGATTTTAGCAACAATATTAAGTAAAATCAGGTGGTGGTTATGGAAAAGGAATGGGGGTCTAATAGGATGAACATTTTGCATGACTGTAAAGGAAATTATGAATACTTGTAAACAGATTTGTATATTTACATATTTGTATATATGTAAATGTTTGTAAATATGTAAATATTTTGTAAATAAGAGTTATTTTTGTATACCAATAAAGGACCCCTAATCTTTTTGATAGGTGCTTTGGGATCTTTTACATCCACTTAAGCTACCACCAACTCAACCAGATGGGGCCTTAGTTTAACATCTCACCTGAAAGAAAGCACACTCAGAAGTGTGGCATCTTCATTATGCAACACTGCAGTGTGAGCAATCGATCTACCTGGTGTGGGAATAGAACCCACAGCCTTCTGCTATATCAGTATGAAATTATTTTAATCTTAAGATACCTCAATTATATGCATATGGTTTGTGTACAATGGTATTTCCAGATATCATTGAAAAGGCAAACAGGATTAACTGCGGTGGTGGTGCTGCGGTAGCATTGTCGCCTCACAGTAAGACGTTGTCTGGTTCGATTCTCAGCTAAAGCATCTTCTGTGTGGAGACATGAGTGAATGGGCATACCTTCGTTGAAGGTTGTGAGTCAGGGTCGGCAACTCGGCATGTAAAAATCTACTGCCAATCATTTTAACAGACCGGCGTTCCGCTATGGCGACCCCTAACCGGGAAAAGCCGAAAGACACAACAACATTGAAAAGGCAAACAAGAGGGTGGACAAAGCATAGACAATTATGGCATGCCAGTAGTTAGGGTTTTAGAAATACATAGGCTTCTAGACCATTTAAATTGTTATTTATAGTTATTAGTAGTCAGCAGCACAGTTTTGGAACCACAGTATATGGAATTCAGTGATACTAGAATCTGTTTTTCGTTCTACAGCAGTTGATGATCAGCGATATTAAACATTTTTGGCAACAGAAGATATAGTGCACAGTTAAAACAACTGCCGGATTAATTCAGGCAGCATCTACTTTGTATGTAGGTCTAAATTTGTGCTTTTTATCAGACAATACAGTATAAAACTTCAAGTGTAGCAGCTGTTTTTAAACCATTTATGAGATTTTATATCAGTGTGTTAAGAGAAAGCTATATCGGATTATAAATCCCTGGTGTATCAGCAGCTACAAACCTTTTTGATAAAACCAGACACTATTTTGCTTTAGTGAAATATTCATCCTGTACTGGAATATAATCAATATTTTGTGCATATGATTAACATGAGTGAGATTAACTTGCTCAAATTAGCACAGAAAACATTTACAAAAAGAGTACCATTGAGTTTTTAGTTTTAGAGTTTCCAAGAAGGTTACAGGAAACCATTGACGGGGTTTTCATTTTTAGAGTTTGTAAGAAGGTTACAGGAGCCTCAAATTTAAAAAAAACTGATTACAGACTTATTAGAGGAAAGATATGTCTACCATGCAAATTCTATAGCTCTATAGTTAATGATTTGTGTGCATAATACCATCCAGTTGATTATTTGCAAACATAGTTACTCTTTCAGCATACTTTGATGTTCAGACAGCTCTGAAGCTTATGTATTCTGGCGGGAAAGAAAACCTAAGAGCTAGTGATTGTTCTTGGTCTCAACTCAGACAGGTATATTATGGAAGGTCTCTAGAGATCAATCTAGGTATGAAATCCAGCAGAGCTGCTACTGATGCTTCTAATACAGGAATTAATTAATTTCAAACCAGTTGTGGAGGCCCATCCTTGGCCATCTGGAGATATGATTGTAGATTACTGTTGTGGGTGGGATATACACTGCAGTGGTTAATTCCATGTATACATCAAGCTGATGGTGACTTTCTGCTTCTTGAGTTTATATTTAGTTATGGCTATAGCTGTTAATTTAAGACTTTGAATGAAGTCATCGGAATTACCTGAATATTTTCCCTGACAGTCCATGCTATGTTAGCGCAGAGGTCTATCAAATGCATTGCTCTGTGGACTTGAACTGTATACTACACCATACTATGTAAATTAATAATAAGACAGGTATGCAGAGGAGAAGGTCACAGGAAGAGCATAGAATTCTTGCTCCCTATTTGACAAAGGTCACTGAGTGTTCTTCACGTGAAGACAGCTGCAGACTAGGAATAATTTTTGTAACAGATTAATGTAATTAATTAAGTAATTAATTAACAGATTAGTGTAAGGTAGTGTTGATTAGTGTGGTCAGATTCTGTGGGAGGCAAGAAATGCCAATCTGCTAAGATAGGCCTATTCAGTGCCCATGCTGATATGAAAGTTCAAAGATGTACAAGAAACAGCATACAATTTTATGCCCTACGAGTAGCAAACCTCATGGATATTACATATATGTCACAGTAGAGGCTTTAGCAGGTGAGGCCTGGAGTAGATGAACCTTTTTTTTTCTTAAGCACCTTTACTGAATTATCACTTGTGACATAAACACATTTACATTTATATAAAAGTAATCAAACTGTATTAACAAGTGAAAATTAACAAACATTATGTTTCACATATATTGCTACATATCACATAACCTAAGCAACATTACATAAATTATTCAATTCCTGTTCCTTTTTTATAAACAAGAAACATCTTTGTTAAACCATCATTTACGACATAAGCAATCATACATTTATATAAATGAAAACAAACCACACTGACACAATCCCAGTTGCAAACATTATACATCACTTATAATCTACCCAATCGTTTTTAGTCAAGCATAACATAGCTCATTTAAGGCCTGCCTTCTGTCTCTAATTATTGTGGCTGCCAAAAAAGCAATTACTAGAAAATGAAAATCAAAATCCAAACCAACTATATTAGAAATAGTGAATATAGTAACAGAGATAAAACAACCGGAGTAGCCAAACTTTAATTTTAGAGATGAGAAAGTGTCTGCAGGAAAGGGAAAGCAAATGCTCTGAAGATATAATGGGCAAAGGAAGGAGAAGATAATTCACTGGGTAAATGTCTTAAGGGCACAAAGAACATGTCAAAAAGTAAGTAATAAGTAAGGGAGATGCAAAGCAATGCTTCCAGAGAGGATACAGAGCCAGGCTGCTCTTCAGAGGGAGGCAGTTAAAGCTGCTCTAAATTACTTGCAGCATTGGAAGTGAATAGTAAAATTAACCATCATAGTAAACTGCATTATTTTGTATTTTTTAAGCTACTGTTTCCCAGGAGTAATCAAAATGGAGCACTTTTATAAGCAATGCTATAAGCCCATTGCCTCCATGCTATCACCCCAGTCCTAGACTTGGTTTTCCCTGTGCCTGTAACATGAATGGAAACATAAAAAGGGGGTGCAGCAACTGCTGATATACTGTAACTCTTGACACTAATGCACAAAGATCTGTGATGCAGACAAACACTGCAGAGAGAAAATTTTGAAGCAAAGTAAACAAATTGCAGATAGCAGGAAATAATTTAGGACAAAATTGGTTGCACTAATTAGATAATGCAGGGGCAGAGATCTTTTTTTTGCAAATAATTAATGATGGAGAGTTCAGTTAGATGAAGCAGATGTACAGTAGTTTTTCCAATGTATAACTGATAGAGAAGTCAGCAGGAGACCGATCACCTCTCAGCAGGATGTGCTTCTCATTTTCTTGTAAAGGAAATTAGTGTAAGAAAAGCAAAGAAGTTCACGATGGAGTAGAGAACAGTAAAAGAACAGGAATTAACTACCGTGATTCTGGTCTGCTAGGGGCATGTTCGGAACATGAAATGAAAATTATATGGAACAGGAATGTATTAGTGTTACATATTTTAAATGATCTACTAGTAAAAAATGACTAATAGGCAGCACCTAACCTAACAAGTGTTCATTTTTATGGATGTATAACAAAATTTAAATTACTGCATGACAGATACTGCCTCCTCTGCAGTATAAGCTCACTCTCCTATAACAATCATACACTCTTCTAGGCTCTGAAGGAATTTCATTAATTAGACACCCTTTCAAACTTTCCCCTACTGAGAGAGATTTTAGCAAACTTGTACCAGTCAAAGATAATATCAGAAAAAACATGTACTGTTTTACAGATCCAGGCTAAGTAAGACATAACTGTTTTGCTTTACGTCTGTGTGCACCTACAACCATGAATATTAGCTAACCCTGCTAAGAATATCCTTTGCTGCACATTGCAGCTGACATTTTCTCTACACAATTATGACTTTTTGGCAAAAGTGTACATTGCATGTATATTTTATAAATAATGTCCCTGGTGCTCCCCTTTAATTGTATTATCTCTGTATGTTTTTATGTATACAACTAAATATATGTAATGCCAATTGGCTAAATGTTTATTTTTTGTTGCAAATTCATCTTGTATTCTTTGCTATGAGTTTTTTTCTTTTTATGTTGTCTCTGCCTTCTTGGCCTGGGTTGTGGCTGAAAAATGTTTATGTACCACTTTTCTTACCCAGTTAGCAAATGTATTTTCTGTCTATATTTATGTCAGTCTAATTGTCTGTCTCCCTATCTATCTAGCCATTTATCTACCTATCTACATGTAGAAAGTTACAGTGATGATGTAGATTGTTCACTGTAAAAATTCACAACTGACTCAGAGAGCAGATTGAACACAAAAGGTATCAAGTCTAGTGAGATCAGTTCTTGTACCCTATCTATTGTGTAAAATTCTGTGAGTAGAACCTGGCAATAATGATTTGGAACAGAAGCAGGGAAGTGGATCCACTGGAAAATGTTTCAAGCTTTGTTTGGGCAGTTTTTAATGATTATGCTTAGGTGTATGGTAGACAACACAATGATTCAGTTGTAAGATTTCTGCCCCAGAGTTCCAGAGTTGAGTCCTAAACAACAGTTACTGTCTATGAGGAGCTTGCACGTTCTTTCTGTTTCTGCAGGGGTTTTCTCTGGATACACTAAATTATCTGTATACATCTATTCAGCCACACCATATATTTCATTACAGAAGAATTATTTGGCTCTCACGTAAGTCAAGCCTCACTTAGTTGAACATTAAGCATTGCC
Source organism: Protopterus annectens (assembly GCF_019279795.1). Classification (NCBI taxonomy): domain Eukaryota; kingdom Metazoa; phylum Chordata; order Ceratodontiformes; family Protopteridae; genus Protopterus; species Protopterus annectens. The sequence continues at coordinate 833,925,652 of NC_056730.1, read as the reverse complement.
TATGTCAAGACTGACTGATGCTAAAACAGCAGTGAACACTGATGCAAATGCAAACATAACAGCCTTCCATTTGTAACTGGTAAAATAACAAAAATAAAACAACCAACCTACCTGCATACTCCATTTCTCCCAACATATCTATTGCTTATTTGTTCTAACTCTACAACTGCACAAGTGTACAAAAAGGGCAAACTCTACTACTGTGCTATAGTCAACCACAGCAGGCTGACTGTAGTACAAATTGACCAACAATCATTTGGCTGGTTGTGAGACTCAAAACACTGGTTGATGGAGTGATTTGTCAAGCTACAACATCTTACACACATGTATACATGTGCTGTGTGTGAGTGTGTGTGTCTATGTGAGTATGGGTGTGTGTGTATGTTTGCGTGTGTATGTATATATGTTTGTTCTTAACAATAAACACATTAGCTTCCAAAACTGTAAAGTGTCCTGCCCTGTTGTTTTAGGGCATATACCACATCCATAGCACTAAGAGGAAAACTGTTGCAGCTATGGATGTGGTATATGCTCTAAAACACCAGGGCAGGACACTTTACAGTTTTGGAGGCTAATGTGTTTGTAGTTAAGATCCCTCAGGGATCTATTCTCGGACCACTACTCTTTAACATCTTTGTTAACAATCTACACAGTGCCTTACACCAAAGCTCCATGATACAATACGCTAATGATTCTACTGTTATCTCCACCTCCAATGACATTAAACACCTCTGGCAACTAACACAAACCTCCTTCACTTCCATAGAGACCTGGCTGCATAATGCCCAGCTCCTGCTGAACCCAAGTAAAACTAAGCTCCTCCTTTTCACACCCAAAAATCTCTCAACCGAATTTAAAATCTTTTCTATTAACAAAACCCAACTAGAAGTGGTCTCCCAAGCCAAACTATTAGGAGTAACCACAGACAATAAGCTTTCATTTAATCTACATATTCAAAATGCAATCAAAAAACCCCACTGCAAATTCGGAATGCTATACTGCCACAAAAAATTCATGAACTCAGCTACAGCAACCACCTTGGCTACCACCTACCTGCTCCCCTCTCTCCTCTATGCAGCCCCATTCTGACAAACATCCAGACTACCCTAAAAAACAAATTGGAATCCTGCTAGAATAAGATTGCCAACTTTGCTATAAATGCACCCCACAACACTCAACACTGCACAGCTCTTCAAACCCTTAACTGGCTCCAGCTACCATACCTTCTACACCACCAACAACTTAATATAGCACACAAAGTAATATATCGACCCCACACTTGGCCATCACTGAACTCTCTCCTCCAAACCTACCTACCTCCGATTTAAAGACAAACAACTATTAACCCTACATAGGCCAAAAAAAGCAAGATAATGTCTATATTCCTACTCAGTATCTAAACTCTGAAATGACTTACCATCAGACATTAGGGCAACATCTAACCATAAACATTTCAATCTCACACTAAAGAAACACCTCTTAGAAACAAACATCTGCACCTGCTTCAAGTAATCCTACATACACCCTTTCCTAGTCCACTTCACCTCCACCCCCACTTCTAATCCCTACATCCTTTTTTTTTCTTTCCTCCCTTCCTCATCTATACTCCCCTCCTCTCATCTTTAAACTACCCCTTTTTTCCATGACTAACTCTAAATCTCACTAATTTGCTCATCCCATTTTGACCTTTGCATTCTTTTGTCTTTACTCTACAAAGGTCTACCTACACATTACCTAAATAACACTGAAAACATTCACCTCAACTAGAGTAACTCCCTTTAAAACCATACCACTAGCCTTCCAACTCTTCATATTAGATAAACTAACCAACTTTGCTGTTAATCTCAGACATTGGAACCTAATTGCTTTTATGCCATCCAAGCTACCTTGTAACTCTGCAAACTATTCACCTGCATGCAGATGTCCCCCTCACCAGAGTGAGTGAGGAGACAGTCACGGTTAGCTGCCTTTCTGGAGCTAGGATCCATCAAGTCACACAGGTACTCAAGTCATTGAACCACAGATACCAGTAAAACTCATAGTCCATATGGGTGTTAATGACCTAAGACTTACCTCCACTGACTGTATGTAGAGAGACATAATCAAGCTAGCTGATTATGTGTCTCAGGCAGGTATGAAACTAGCACTAAGCAGCAGACTACCTTCTCCAATGATGATGCCACTTTATCAACAGAAAATGATTAATTTTAACAATTGGCTTAGCTTGTGGTGACAGTCCAATGGGGCATGATATTTGACAGCCTGGGAGGACATGGCTGATAGACCATGTTGCTTTGCCGGGGATAGTCTTCACTTATCCCCTCTAAGTTATCAGATATTGTCAAAAACTTTTTCCACCCCCATAGTGCCTTTTTTTAGGTAATGCCAAACTGATAAACCTCCTGACTTAACTGAACCTACAAAGGAATATCTGAAGGTGGTACTGCTCAATGCTAGAAGTCTTAACAAGAAACTCCACTACCTGCAAGCTTTCATCTCCCTGGAGAGTGTAGACATATGTGTAGTAATGGAGACATGGTTTAAAGTCGCAGAGAGTATCCCAGCAATATAAGGTTATAATGCCTTTCACACCTTTAGACCAGCTACTGTACAGGAGAGAACTAGAGGTGGACACGTCTCAGTCTATATTGAAAGTAACCTCGCATCCAGACTAGTGTATGTCCCACTAGAACTCAGACATGTGCAACTCTCCATTAACAGGATCTCATACCATATCCTTGCAACCTATAGGTCCCCTCCATGTCTCGGGAAACCCATACCTACCTATCTCAATGTACTAGAGCCCCTCACTGTTTAATCCAAATATGCATGGGTATTTCAACCACCCCTCTATAGAGTGGAATACTACACCACTTCTAATGCACAAGCCCAGAGATTCCTAAACTTTGTTAATACCAGCATCCTGGAACAGTTGGTCCATTCTCCTACCAAGGGTACAAACATTTTTGACCTAGTACTTGTGAACATGGGGGGGGGGGTGATGTTCAATGTTCCTTATCCAATGTAATGTCACAGTGTGGAATCACGGTATCAATTAGTTATACAACAAAACTGGACAAGCATAGGAGGTACAAAGCCATACATACTTTCCAATCTAAACAGGCACCTAAGAGGACTGATTAATACTTCAAAGGCAAAATTTGAAGAAAAGATAGCTTCTCAGGCAAAGGACAACCACAAAGCTTTCTACAGCTATGCCCGTAACCTCAGGGGAAATATGGAACAGTGAGGAGAACTTAGTGTAAATGACATTACCCACAATGAACCAGAGGCCATTGCCAAGCTTTTGGTTGACAGGTTCAGCTCAACCCCCCCCCCCCCACCAATAGTTCAAAGGAAATACTGCATAAAACAATCCCCCCAAGCATTACTAGGGACAGGTCATCGATGCACTTTCCAAGATGAAAAACACTGCATCAATGGGCCCAATAACATCCCAGGATGTTTACTCAATAGCATGAAACATAATCTCTTTGGTCCACTTAAATCACTTTTCAACTGGACCCTACAGTTAGGTTTTGTGCCGAGGGAATGGAAGATGGCTATGGTCATTCCTCTGCATAAAGGAAGTCTAACCACTGATCTGGATAACTATAGACCCCTAAGTCTGACCAGCCTCATATGCAAGGCCATGGTAAGAATCATCATGGACATGATAAATGAGGACATAGGTAACCTCCAAATGCTGGACTCATCACAGTTTGGCTTTGCTAAATGAAAGTCATGCCTATTAAATCTGGTGGACTTTTTTGAGAGGATCACCAAAGCTTTGAATGAAGTCAAGACTGTTTACAGCTTACCTCAACCTGACCAAGACTTTTGATACAATACCCCACTCAGGCATTATAGACAAGCTCACTAATTTAAGTATAAACCCTTTTATCACTCACTGGATGGCCAGTTGGCTCACTGATAGGACCCAGGAGGTCAAAATAGGTGAGGCCACCTCCACTAAGTGGAAAGTCAATAGCAGAGTCTCCCATGGCTTGGTACCGGGCCTGATTCTTTTTGGAATCTATTTCTCTGAAATAGAAGCAAATGCTAAAGGTTTATGGCTGAATAAGTTTGCAGATGATTGCAAGCTGTGGTTTATCATTGACTCCACTGCAGACACTAGCATTCTCCAAGAAAGCCTATCTATGACTAACAAATGGTGCCAAAGCCATGGTCTTAAACGCAATGCTAAGAAATGCATAACTGTACACTTTGGGAAGTTAAACACCCTGGCTAATTACCATATTGATAATACACCCCTAAAAGTTGACTCAGTGGTCCGGGATCTGGGTACCTACATAGACAGTAGCCTTACCTTCGACCACCATGTGGCCACAGTAGTGAGGAAATCCTTTTATGATGCACAACTTATAAGTAAGGGCATGGCATCTAGGTCCAAAGAGGTCATTATCCCACTATAGTTTGTTCTTATCATACCAGTCATAGAGTACAATGCTCCCTTCTGTCTGTACCTGACTAGGCATATGCAGCAACTAGAGCAATCTCAGAGGTTCCTTACAAAAAGAATATATAGCATAACAAGCCTGCCTAATGCCAAGCACCTTAAAGCCCTTTCCCTCTACTTAGTCTCCTATAGATTGCTAAGGGGTGATCTGTGCCTGGCTTGCAAGGCATCCACAAACCATACACTTATGGATCTCCTGCATATTCATAAATCAAACAGTACCACAAATATAAGGTTTATGGACCTGCCTTTTGTCTGTGACTTAAATAGAACATGCTTGAAAGATAGACATATGTCCTGGAGACCACCCCTCCTGTGGAGCAGGCTTCCAATCCATATGACGTTAAGTTCATCTATAACCCAGTTTAACAGCTGCTTAGACCAATGGATAGGGAATAGGAAATTTACAGTGGGCATGGCACCCATGTCCCTTATGGACAGAAGTAGCTTATAAATGCCTGGCCTTCAATGTCCTGTTTGGATATTGAGCATCATTAGACTTTTGGGAAAACTTGGCTAGGCTTTTATTTATTTATGCATTTACTATCTGTTTACCGGGAAAGTCAGACTTGGAACAAAGCCAATTTTCAACAGAGGCCTGGAGAGACATGCTCCAGACACATGTCTTTGCAACTTAGGCTTAGGCCTAACTTAGGCTTAGAAAGAATGTCTGGGTCATTAGCCTAGTAAAAAAATCTATGAATCTATGAATTTCAACTGGATAGCCCAATGGTGCAGAGTCAGGATGTCCATTTTTGCCACTGGAAAACAAAGTTTGGGAACGGGCTCGAGATACCAGTAGGGCCAGCTGGTATATAGGATGAAGAAGTTGATGGCCAACTTTCCTATCCCAGGGGCCCAGGGGAAGGATAAGGAAATCACTTCATACCTGAGTGACCTCAGGTTTAATACAGGAGGGGTTTTGTTGCCCTGGTGTTATTGCACTAGCTGCTTCCACATGGATCCTAGACTCTGCACCTATTACACCCATTCAGATCCCATTTTTTCTCGGGGCTAATAATGAGTATCATTGAGGTAGACCTCCCAAGGGATTGGGGACCCACCCAGCAAAGGATCACATCTGGGGTACTTAAAAAGGAGCAATTGTTGGATTCAAGGACATATAGACTGCAGAAATGCAAAGGCCATGATCTAGTCTTATTCTTAGGATTAAAGTTTTGTCACCTGTTAAAAAAAACAGTGAAGTCTGAAGTTATGCACTGTGAAGTGAATCCAAAGAAATACTCTGACAGAAAATAAGGAAAAGGGTACATTTATGCCCTGTGTGACAAACCGAAATGCTGCCAGACCAGCTAGCTGTAATTTTGTAAATAATTATATGTCACTTGAAAATATTAATATGGTTTATATAGGAATGTAACACTGCCAGCCCAGCTATCTGGAATTTTTTAAATAATCATATGTCATTTGTGAATATTAATTTGATCCATAGGCTTGTCTTACAAATGTAAGACAACTACATGTTATGTGGATATTAAACTACTGGTGTAGAAGTATGTGTTGAGCTGTATGTTATGTACTGAACTTCAAGAATGTAACCACAGTGTACCCTACTGGAAAAGAACAGAAATGTATATAAAATGTATTAATAGCAGAAGTTGGAACATACAGAGCTAACTTGTAAAACTTCACGAAAATAAGTTCAAAGTGTTTTACGATGTGCTATAAAAAATTAGTTTCAGTGCAGCAAGCAGACACAATGTCTAAAGCTAGAGGTTTTCCTCGTCTGGAAACAGAAATAATTACTAGGTTTCAAATGTAAAAGTGTTAATTGTTTTATGACTTCCAGTTCTAGGCAAACTTCTGAGAGAGAAATATTTTTCACAGAGAAATGTTAAATTCATTTGGTATCTGTTTAGCCTGGGAACTGAGTCAGGTGACAAATAGTGATGCGATCCAGCTGACACAGCCGTAATGTTTTGATATTAATTTAGGAACTCTTTCAGAGACTTTACATTTTTGTATCTTGTCTTGGATCTGAAAGTATTCATTCAGCACTTCTCATCTGTATTTGCCTTGCTCTGTAAGTAAGATTTATGTATAGTATTTCTTTTAGAGATAGCTAGGAATATAGTAAAGATTAGTTTAGATGTTTTCTGTATTTATTTGAGACTATCCTGAAATGTTGTTTTAAAATATTTCCTGTGATTCTGAACTCTGCAGTCACTGTCCTGAGTTATTGAGTATTGTCTTGTTCTTTTATTATTTATTATTAAATATATTTAAACCTTTTAATTGTGGCTGGTTTGAATAGAGATATTTAAGCTCTCAGAGTACTTGCAGATGTATTTGGTGACACTGTACAGGCCACTCGTAAATATCCTTGCAAGTCCTGGTCATACTTACCATTGGGATAATAGTAACATTATACAGTAGACTTGGTCACCCTTTTGGGAAGAGCCTTATAGTAGCTGATAAGTAGTGGTTGGTGGCAGCTGGTACTACCTTAAAGTCTGGGCAGAAGGGGGTATAGCTAATGAAACTGTGCCAGCCTTCCCTATGAGTGTCTGTGTGTTTATATATAAATAAGTTAAGTGTTTTATGATGTGCTATAGAAAAGTTAGTTTCAGTGCAGCAAGCAGATACAATGTCTAAAGCTAGAGGTTTTCCTGTTGTCTGGAACCAGAAATAATTACTAGGTTTCAAATGTAAAAGTGTTAATTGTTTTATGACTTCCAGTTCTAGGTAAACTTCTGAAAGTTAAGTATTTTTCTCAGAGAAATGTTAAATTCTGTTGGCATCTGTTTAGCCTGGAAACTGGAGTCAGGTGACAAATAGTGATGTCATCCAGCTGACCCAGAAGTAATGTTTTGATATTAATGTGGGAATTTTCTCAGAGACTTTGCATTTTTGTATTTTGTCTTGTATCTGAAAACATCCATTCAGTACTTATCATCTGTATTTGCCTTGCTCTGTAAGTAAGATTTAGGTATAGTATTTCTTTTAGAGATAGCTAGGAATATAGTAAAGATTAGTTTAGATTTTTTCTGTATTTATTTGAGACTGTCTTGCAATGTTGTTTTAAAATATTTCCTGTGATTCTGAACTCTGCAGTCATTGTGCTGAGTTATTGGGTATTGACTTGTTCTTTTATTATTTATTATTAAATACATTTAAACCTTTTAATTGTGGCTAGTTTGTTTAGAGATATTTAAGCTCTTAGAATACTTTTGTATGTATTTGGTGACACTGTACAGGCCACTCCCAAATAGCCTTGCAAGTCCTGGTCACACTTACCATTTGGATAATAGTAACATTAAACATTAGAATTGGTCACTCTTTGGGAAGGGCCTTATAGTAGCTGATAAATAGTGGTTGGTGGCAGCTGATACTACCTTATAGCCTGAGGAGAAGGGGGCATATCTAGTGAACCTGTGCCAGTCTTCCCCACGAGTGCCTGTGTGTTTGCATATAAATAAAATCTCAAAGTGTGTGTTTTTTGTGTGTCAGCACTTGGGCAGGGACATGAAGTACTGGTTGGATAGAGAGGATGCTGGAGGTTTTGGCTTGACCTCTTGGCTGAGATCTTAACCCTATAGTCTTGCCAGTGGGGAGTCTTATTGGGGATCTGGAGAAAGAGGGAGAAATCAGCCCAAGACTGACTGTGATCTCTGTGTGCTCTTAAGGGAAATTGTACTTTACTGTGTGTGCACTTGTCTTCCTCCCAATGGGCACATCCCTCCCTGGTGCTAGTGATGAGGATTGAGGCTCCTTGATTACTGGACCAGTGCAGGGGCATCATACCCTGGACTGCTGCTTCTTCTATCTTATCTAATCTGTATAGGCTGAGAGTAGTTGCTCTGGATAAGAAACCTACTAACATTTGGGATGAGAAATGCAATCTGGATATTACTATTTTAAAGCCAAGGACTTCTTGCAGTCTCTGATATTTATAAGAATATTGACATTAATCCAACATATGGAAATAAGACAGTAATATATATGCAGAATTGTCATGTCTATGTCATCATTAGATTATACTGACATGGTTAGACTGTTTCTTTTAATAGTTTTCTGTCAGTAAATGACTAAAGATGGTGATGTTATTTCTGTAAAACAGACTCTAAAAAGAGGAAATGCATTCAGCTCTAATATGTTCTCTAAATGAAGAAGGTATAGTTTACAGTGAAATGTCTGCATCGAGAAAGCGATGTGATGTTACAAGGAAACATATTTTAATGGACTTTATAAGGTGCTCTTGGTGAAAGGGGGAATTTGTTTTATTTATTTATTTATTTATTTACTACTTAGTAACTGGATTGGTGGACTGGTCAATAAAACCTTTTCAGCCACAGCCAGTGACATTTCAGATGTGTGCATTGTAACGGTGCATTTTAGTTCATACAATTGCTTGATTTTATCTTAGGTCAGGGATGGCCTTAGGTAAGATTGAGGCCTAGGTAAAGAGCTTAGTGGAGCATCTCCAGTTTTCAGAGTCTTTTTCTACACTCCCTAGCATGGGACACATGACCAAGTGCCCTTTCTCAGTAGTTTCCCTTTGAGATGGCCTAACCACTTCACATTAGCTCCTCTTTATGCATAGAGGCCCTCTGCCTATACTCTGAGATTGTCATGTATTATCTAACTCCGTCCTCAACCTGTCACAGTAAGGCTGGTGTCCCTGTGTCCTGTATTACTTATCTTCTCACCCTGTCACAGATAGAAAGGTGACTTTCCGTGTGGCCTGGATCAGCATTCTATTCAACTTGTCATAGATAGTAAGGCTGGTGACTCTCTGTCCTGTATTACCTGACTCCTCACCCTGTCAAGGACAGTATGTAAGGCTAATAGACCCTTGTCCTGTACCACCATTTCCTCACCTGTTATAGACAGTAAGGCCAGTAACCCCTGTCCTGTATCACATATTCTCTCACCCTGTCATGGACAATGTAAAGCCCTTGCACTGGCCCAGTAATCAAGGAGCCTCAATGCTCACCACTAGCAACAGTGAGGAACGTACATATTGGGAATATGACAAGTGCACACAGTAAAGTACAATTTCCCTTAAGAGCACACAGAGATCACAGTCAGTCTGGGGCTGTTTTCTCCCTCCTTCTCCAGATCCCCAATAAGACTCTCACTGGCACAGCTATAGAGTTGAGTCCTTAGCCAGGGTTCCAAGCCAAGTCCTCTCAGCACTCTGTCTGTCCAACCAGTGCATGTCCCTGCTCAAGTAGCTGACACACACAAACATTTTGAGATTTGATTTATACACAAACACACACCTGGAAAAGGCTGGCACAGGTTTACCAGTTATGCCCCCTTCTGCCCAGATCATAAGGTAGTTATCACTGCCACCAGAACCTCTTATCATCTACTTTAAGGCCCTTCCCAAAGGGTGACCAATCTTACTGTGTAAGGTTACTATTATCCAAATGTTAAGTGTGACCAAGGTCAAGGCTATTTAGGAGTGGTCTATATAGTGTCACCAAATACATATGCAAGTAGTCTAAGAGCTTAAATAGCTTTAAACAAACCAGCCACAATTAAAAGATTTAAATATATTTAGTAATAAATAGTAAAAGAACAAGACAATATACAGTAACTCAGCACAGTAACTACAGAGTTCAGAATCACAGAAAATATTGGCTCAAATAAATACAGAAAACATCTAAACTAATCTTTACTATACTCCTATCTATATCTAAAAGATACTTTTCCCTAGTTACTTACTATTAGCAAGGCAGAAGTGCTGAAGATGGATGTTTCCTGGTCGAAAGACAAATACAAGAGAGTGCCTAAATTAATATCAAAAAATTACTGCTGAGTCAGCTTTGGATGACATAACTATTTGTCACCTGCCTTCAGTTCCCAGGCTAACAGATACCAACAGAATTTTTAGCATCTCTGTATGAGAAGTATATATCACTCACTGTTTGCCTAGAACTGGAAGTCGTGAAACAGTTAAACACTTTTACATTTTAAACCTAGTAATTATTTCTGTTTCAGAACAACTCCTAGCTCTAGGTAACCTGCCTCCTTGCTGCCTTGAAACTAACTTTTATAGCACATCATAAAACACTTTTAACTTATTTTCCTGAAGTTTTGCAAGTTAACTCTGTATGTTCCAACTTCTGCTATTAATATAGTTTATATACATTTTTGTTCTTTTCCAGTAGGGTACACTGTGGTATGTTCTTGAAGCTCAGTACATAACATACAGTTCAACACACACTTCTGCACCAGTAGGTTAATATCCAAATAACATATAGTTTGCTTACATTTGTAAGACAAGCTTATGGATCATATTATTACACAAATGACATATGATTATTTACAAAATTCCAGATAACTGGGCTGGCAGCCTCATAGACAATAAGGACCGTGATCATGTGTCCCGTGTCACCCATCTATTCTACTTTGCAAACTGGAAAGGCAACAATAAGTCCTTCAACCTGTCATTGACATTAACATCAGTGATCTTCTGTCCTTTATTATCTATCTCCTCACCCTTTCATGGATGGTAAGGCCAATGATCCTACATCATGTATCACTTATCTCCTTAACCTATCACAGACAGTAAGGCTAGTGAAACTGTGGCCTGTATCATCTATTTCCTCAACTTGTTGCAGACAGCAAGGCCCTGTCTGTATCAGCTAACTTCTCAGCCTGTCATAGACAGTAAAGCCACTGACCTTGTTTACTGTATCACCTATCTCCTCAAACTTTCATAGACAGGAAGGCCGATAACCCTGTAGATATAACCTGATGTGCACAGTTTATTCCTATAGTCTCATTCTTTCACACATTAATCAAAAGTTGCGGCCATAGGTGAGGGAAGATGCATAGCTGATATGTAACTCAAAGAGCTTTGTGAGCAAGTTCAGCCCTGCTTCACTTCCGTGTATCAGATCAGTTCCAACAACATTGCTGTTGCCCCCCCCCCCCCCAGGTGGATAAATTGATGGGAAATGGAGGGCATGATATAGATATTAGAGAGGATTAAAGAGCAGCCAGTTGTGATATATTTTCCAAACTTCATTAGTACTGTTTTGTACTGTCACATGGTAGATTTAATACTTCACATCACAGAGATACTGCAAATGGGAGAAAACTATTGCTAGTAGCAGATACAACACTACACAGTGATACCAAATAATGCTAGAGTGCATTATTAAAAAATTCTGAATCAGTGACAATAAACACAATTTTTGTGGTAGACCATTACATAACACGAAATAAACCTGTAAGCAGCTCAAGGGAATCTGCAGTCCATTTGGATACTTTCATTCATATAAACTAACATACAAGTTAGGGGAACAGTGGGTATAATGTGAGGACCTTTATTTAAAATAAAGTGCAGTGGACAATTAGCCTTCCTACAGGGGCAGTAGGACCAAAAATAATAAGGAAACTCAAACACGCATGGGGAAGGCACAAAGGAGTTATGAAGGAAGTAAAGTAGTAATTGCTGCTTAGACTTGTTGATGCAATTTTATTACACTTACTCCATTAAATTGATAATGTAATTTAAAAAGTTCAAATTACACATGAATTCAATCATATCTGAAAACTGCACTTTTTGTTAATACTGCTTGTACGGGACTAAAGTCTCCTTAACCTTTTCTTCCTTTAGATCTATATAGATAGATAATAATATAGCCCACCTTTGCAAACAAAGGGAAATACAATTTGCAGATATAGTCGATCAGGGGTATGCATCACACAGTACAAGTACAGTGTTAATAGCTACACAATTTGCTCAATTACTCTTAAACGTATTGACAGTGGTGAGGCATGACTCTCAATTTCTCTACTCAAGAAACAGAGACTGAGACAAAACAAAAAGCAATGGCAGAATAATTGCTCTCAAACTGCTTGTTCATAAATTCTGGTCAAAAGCAAAAATAGCTGGGGGGGGGGGGTCTCAAAATCAGGGACAATTTGAAAGTATTACTCTAATTTACTTAGAAAGTTTATAGAACAACAAGTTTTGTATATCCTGAAGAATAACATCATGGAACTCTTATGTTTGGAATTATGCAGTAACTAATCCTCAGTAATTTACCAGCATAACCAACAAACAAAACACTTATGAGGTATATGGCAAAAATGTGGTATGTATGGGGAAAGTCCCATAATTATGGAATGTTTTAAAAATATTACCCTAATTCAGTTAAAACGCTAACAGAACAACAGTTTTTGCATCATCATGCATTATCTCAGCAATAATAAGCATAAAACTCTAATATTTACCATTATTTACTATCTGTAATCCATAGTGGTTTACCAGAAAATCAAACCTTTTATGAGGAACAGAGCAAAAATACAATGCAAATAAGGGGCATTCTGAAAATCAGGGACAATTGAAAGCTATGGGGGGGGGGGGTATTGTACAATTATGCAGACTTGACATTGTGAGTTTCTTATGAAAGCAACTGTAAATAATAACAGCTGTAAAGCAAACACCTGGCATAAGAGTGCTTCATGTACTGAATTACAATTTACTACCCTCTTCTGTCTATAATAGCACATAATGAGAAGTGTCAAAAAGTATGTTGAAATTATGAAAGAACAGAAGTTCTGCTTGTCAGCCAGTATGCCTGTACTAAGTACAAATTAAATATCAGCATTACTGCTGAATCTTAACTCATGCAACATTCCTATGACAAGAATGTGAACTGACTAATGCAATGAATGCAATTAAAAGGCTGTAGTGCTTCTGCTTAACATGTCATTATGGTGCTGGCTGATTAAAAAAAAGTATACATAGTATTAATCCCGAATGTACTTAGATGCATGACAGAGTTACTCAAAATAAAGCAGTAATTTATTGCATCATATAACAGACAGTACAATACCAGTTTGTTAGGATTTTACAAATGCATTACCTCATAACATGGGTCCAACATAAGCAAAGAATCTGCAACATTACAGTTACAAAAATTGTGGAACAGTATGATCCAAGGAAAAGTCAGGTTTACATGCTAAATTAAGCAAAGTCAAGAAACAGCTAACAACATAGATTGACAGTGAAAAAAAATATATCTGATGAGTTAAATTCAAATAAATCAAGTGAGAGCACATTCAACATGACTACATAACTATTACTTAGAAACTGGATGAATATATAGAACCTGTTTCATTAAAAAAATATTTCAACAGGCAGATAAATATAGCATAACTAATATAGGCAACTTACCAAATCCATATAATTAATTTCTGCATTTTACACATCTGACTATGATCCTCCTAGCAACCAGTTAATATATAATTACTTCAGCCTTCTGTAAAGCCACACTTGACAATACATATAAGGTCAGTATGTAGTAAACATAAAACAGTGTGATGTCCAAACTCAACCTGATTCAATAACTACAGGCTGAAAATAAAACAAGATCAGAAAATAGCTGAAAATAGTTCTTCACATTTAAAGTCTGCAGTTTAGTATTTTAGCATATAAGAGATATACTAGCTCATTTAGGCTGCAGAAGTTGCTGATGATGAGGCTGAAATATGGGCCTGAGTGATCAGAGTCACTTGAAATAACTTTAATGGTGATTTATTAGGACTTCATTAAACAGAGTAAGAGCTACAAGAGTAGTGAATGTAGGTGCAGGTTTTTCCATGGCTTGGGGATGTGAAAAATAATGTCTGCCTGGTTCAATAAGTCAACAAGAAAGGCATAATCTGCAGTGACTGCCTTCTTGAGTTGAAGGGACAGTAGCTCTATCTCTAGTTTAACTTTTTACAATGGGAAAGAGTAAGAGTAATCATGAAGATGATCTGACTTTCTGAGTTGAGATACTGAAGATTTGAAACTTTCATTATGGAACAGAGTTTTCTTTATTGAAACATAATCATGAGATTTCCGCTTATTATGGCACAGCTGAGACATATCCCTGAACTGCTGGTATTGTACTTAACTGCTTCTAGCCGCTACTGCTATGATATGAGACCCTTAATAGTTAAAGGCACCATATTCACTGAACACAATGATATTTCCAACCAAGATTGTGGTCAAGCAAAATTTTGTAGTTAATGTGTCTCATTAAACATGGCAGCTGTTTAATAGTTTACCTAGGAATGCTAAAGATCAGCTTGTTTAACAAAGATAGACATATGGCAAGCTAAGATTAGCAGCAATAGATTCAAAGATTCAAAGTAAACTTTATTGTCATTTAGGACCACACACATGTAGCCTAAATGAAATTTCATACATCAGACCCTTCTTGAGATTAGAAACAGAAAGTAAAACAACACATGCAAGTAAAAGTTAACAGCCTGCATATCATTGCTGGAACCTGTGTCTAACAGAGCTCTTTTCAAACTATCTGGAAATATAGAGAGCTAATTATATTTTTTGGTTCTTCAGAATTGTGTACTGTAAATTGTTGCTGGACTAATTTTATTCAGAGTTGTGCACTGTTATTTCTGATTCACTGTATAGTTTTTCAGATCTCTGCTGAAAGTGTCCCACCCACCCTGCCTATTTCTGGTTTGTTGTTTAAATTGGGTGGCTTTTGCAGTTGCCCGCCCCACTGTAGATTTGATCTGGGACACTGCCCCCAGTCCCATCTCTTTGCCACATTCTACCTAATACACTTCTTATGCACTTGTTTTTAGTCATTTTTAATTTAATTGTATTTTTTAAACTGTGTTTGGTCTAATATTGCTACATACTCAAGTGTGCTAGCTTGCACTGCATTTGAATTGTTTTACTGCTGTTTTAGCTACTTTTCTGTAAAAAACAAAAAACAAAAAAAAAGCAAAAAAAAACTTACCTTTCC
Source organism: Protopterus annectens (assembly GCF_019279795.1). NCBI lineage: Eukaryota > Metazoa > Chordata > Ceratodontiformes > Protopteridae > Protopterus > Protopterus annectens. Next base: position 833,910,421 of record NC_056730.1, on the reverse strand, counting down.
TGTAACTAGTGTAGTCCAGATACAGATTTGTTGCATCCAGGACTGTATGCAAGCTTCTGAGCCCCCCCCCCCAAGTCTTCCTGTGTTGGAGGGAAGCCTTCTAGCTTGTCAGTGGAAGTGGTAAGCACTAGGTAACTTGTCTACCACATAAGGAGTGGTTCTGGCCCAGAAATTGTAGTTATTGGCCGTCTGGGCAATCTTTTCCATCTCTCTCAACTTTATAATTTGAATGCTCCCATTTGCACTTGTTTCTTTCCTGTAACTAGTTTAGTGCAGATATAGATTCTTAGTTTTAGCACTTGAATTTGCTTATTTGTGCTTAGCACTTGTTCAGAACTTATTGTAAGCACTAAATAAGCTACTAATTACTATAGCACTCAACCTTCCTCATTTCCTAGAGGAAAACTGTTTTTGCACTTACTTTCCTCACTTGCTTAGAGCAAAACAGCTTTTGTACTCACTTTCCTCACTTATCTAGAGGAAAATAGTTTTTTTATTCAGGCATGTCCAAGGGTTGGCTCCCAGTGTTCTCTCCTGTCTATCTGAGGAATCTGGGCTTCTTGGGGCAATGTAGAAATTGCCTCATGTACACAGACAACCCTGTCCACCTACCACCCAACACTACAACCTGTGAGAGATGCACTTATCTAGCAAAACTGGAGGTAAAGCTCTCTCCAACCAAGAATGAACTTGACATTCAAGAGGAGAAGGTAAACACTTGCACCACACCACACATCACATAGTTTCACTAAATCTACACCACCAAAATCCACACATAGAAACACAAAAACATTTACAGAGGCTCTCAATAATAATCTGCCCAAGCAACAGAGACCTCCAAAACAGAAACGCAAGCAACTTCTACCCCCCAACACAACCCAAATGACACAAAGCCCACAGACTCAGTGTGCCACTCAACCACAACCAATAAGGCAAAACAACGTATCCAGCACACTAGTCATAGGTGACTCAATAGTCAGGCACACTGATGTCCCACTCATCAGGCTAAACAAGGAGAAGGTTACTGTCAGCTGCCTGTTGGGTGCCAGGATCTGCCACATAACCCATGGAGTCGGGTCACTCCACAACAAGTACAAATATGACTCTGTCATTGTCCATGTTGGTGTGAATGACCTGAGATGTACCTCCCTGGACTACATGAAAAGAGACATGGAAGAGCTCTCTGATCTTGTAGCCCAGGCAGGTATGAGCCTAGCCCTGAGTAGCATTCTGCCATTGCCCAGAATGATACCGCAGTACAAGGACAAAACGATTGACTTCAACAATTGGCTAAGCTTCTGGTGTCATTCTAAGGGGATCCAGTATCTGTCTGCTTGGGATGACATGGTCAACAGACCACGATGTTTTGCCAGAGATGGCCTGCACCTGTCACCCCTGGGATTCCGGATACTGGCTAAGGCTCTTGCCACCCCTATAGTGCCTTTTTTAGGCAAGGTTCAAATGACAAATTCACCACCGTAACAGGAACAGGCAAGCAAAAACTGAGGGTAATGCTACTCAGTGCTAGAAGTCTAAATCTCAAAATGCACTCACTTGAGGCACTCCTTAAAATGGAGAACATCGATATCTGTGCAGGTGACCGAGACCTGGTTCAAGGTTCCAGAGAGCACCCCTGCACTACCAGGCTATAACTCATACCACACTTTTCGGCCATGTAACCTGGACCGGAACACCAAAGGTGGCGGTGTGTCCATATTCATTAAGGATATCCACACCTCCAGGCTAGTTGCTCAGCATAATGCATCTGAGGTTATCCAAGTGCAACTAACTCTGGGTAAAACTGCAATCCAAATTATAGCTTGTGACAGATCCTCCACCATGCCCCAGGATTCCCACTCCTCTTTTCTTGATGTACTGGAAAATATTAGGGTTCAGCCAAACACCCTAATAATGTGCAATTTCAACTACCCCACCATTAACTGAGAAAACTACTCATGTACCAAGTCCTTCACACAACGCTTTCTGGAATTCATAAATTCTAATGCCCTGGATCAACTTATCCACACCCCCACCAGGGGCAACAATATCCTAGTCCTAGTCATTACCAACATGAGTGACTGGTGTTCCACACCTAAAGTCAACTCCTCGTTCGTCCTATCCAACCATAAGCTAATCATCCTTGATATCCACATCCCTCCCCTACCCCCCATTAAGGAAACCATGGTAAAAAATTTCTCTAAAGCCAACTTCATGCTTCTTAAGACAAAAGTGTTGAACTTCATGACACCCATGCAGATGGACAATACAGTTGCGACTGCTGAATCCTACACAAATGCACTCTATAAGCACTTACATGAGTGCATGGATCGTGCTATCCCAAACAGAACCAAGACACTTTCCTCCAAAAAAAGGAAGCCAATCTGGTGGTACCCTGCCATAAACAAACTGTACAACAGAACGAAGAAATTGTTGCAAAAGAGAGTAAAATCCCATGAGTGGTGGAGCTCCCTGGCCAGCCTCAGTAAGAAGCTGAGATCCCTTATAAGATCCTCCAAAGCTAGCTACAAAAGCAGAATCACCACTGATTCTAAGGACAACCACAAAGCATTCTATAGCTATGTCAAGAATTTCAATGGCAACACCCAGATCTGCTCTGAGTTACAGCAAAACGGCACGAAAATTACAGAACCAACTGATATTGACAACATCCTGGCAGATAGGTTCAGTGCTAACTTTACCCCCCCCCCCCACCCCCTAAAGGGCCCATATCTATACAGGAAGAATGCAGATTTCCTGTAATCACAACTATGCAGGTAAAAGCTGCACTCTCTAAAGCCAAAAACACAGCATACATGGGCCTGGACAACATCCCAGGCTGCATTTTACACATACTTCAGAATGAACTGGCTCCCCGCCTAAGCACCATGTTCAGTCATAGCCTCACATCAGGCTTTGTGCCCACTGAATGGCATACAGCAACAGTTATCCCATTCCACAAAGGGGGAGCCACCACTGATCTCGGGAACTATCGCCCTATTAGCCTGACGAGCCTGGTCTGCAAGGCCATGGAATGTATCATCATGGAACTCATAAGCAAAGACATTGGTAAACACCAAACTCTGGATCCCACCCAGTTCGGGTTTGTGAAAGGCAGATCATGCCTCCTGAACCTGATCGACTTCTTTGAGGCAGTCACCAAAGCTGTAGATGAGGGTAAGGTGGTTCATGCAGCCTATCCTGACCTCGCCAAGGCTTTCGACACCATCCCCCATTCTGGAATTATAGCTAAACTCACTAAACTAGGTATAAATCCCTACGTCACAAGATGAGTTGCCAACTGGCTCACTGACAAAACCCACACTGTAAAAGTTGCACACTCCAAATCTGACCTTAAACTAGTGACAAGTGGAGTACCACAGGGTTCAGTCCTGGAACCTCTCCTGTTTGGTATCCACTTCTCTGAAGTACAGGCTAACACAGAAGGCCTCTGGCTAATGAAGTTCGCAGATGACTGCAAACTAGGAGCCATAGTCGAGTCCCCAAATGATGTGGAAATCCTACAGAAGGGCCTCGCTGAGACAGATGCCTGGTGTCAGAGCCATGGCCTCAAGCTCAATGCCAAAAAGTGCATTGTCATTCCCTTTGGTAAAAACTCTGTACCCATGAACTACTACATAGACAGCAGTCTACTTAACACCGAATGTGTGATAAGAGACCTCGGGACCCAGGTGGACAGTAGTCTGTCCTTTGATAGTCACATTGTCACAGTAGTCAGGAAGTCCTTCTACGTGGCACACCTCATCATAAAAGGGTTCTCATCCATGGAAAAAGAGGTCATTGTTCCTTTCTACTCGACACTCATTAGACCCATTATAGAGTACAACTCCCCTTTTGGAATGTACCTCATAAGACACCTGCAGCAGCTGGAAAGGCCACAGGAGTACCTCACAAAGAGGATTACTGGCCTCAAACAGATGCCCTACACTGACCATCTCAAAAACTCCAGCTTTACTCCATAGCATATCACCTACTCCGAGGTGATCTCTGCCTAACATATAAAGCTATGTCAAACCCAGAGCTGTTGGACATGCTACACCTAAAGAAATCCCAATCCCTCCGAGCTACACACTCTAGGGACCTAAACCTTGTCACCACAATAAACAGGACATGCTGGAGGGATAGATTCTTGTCCCAGGGACTTCCCATACTCTGGAGCAGGCTACCCATCTATGTCAAGCAAAGTTCTTCATTAGCACTCTTCAAGAAAAATCTTGATGAGTGGATGGGAAATAGGAAATACACCCCGGGGATCACTTCTGTGTCTCTGCTCGACAGTGGCACAGGAAAATAACTTTTTTCGTGTCGCGTAAGCCAGGGAACCTTGTTGGCTAGGCATACGTAGGCCCTCGGGCTGATAGCCTAGTACCTACCTATGAACCTATGAACCTATAAAAGAATGAACACAGTTAACATACACAATCCTACTCCCAGTACCTGTACAAAAGAGCAGAAAAATTTCCAACACTTGAATATAGAATAAGTATACCCTCCCCTAAGTTATTATAACTACACCATTTAAATAAAAGACACGTTACAGATTGCACATTGCCTAAGTTGTCTAATATCGCACTTGATATAGATAATATAAATAAATATTGCACGTACTTGCAATTTGTGTGGTATACTTTAAACAGACTATAGGTATTTTTTTAAAAAAAAAGAAAGAACTGACTTAGTTAATGTCCAGTTCTCTGGGACTTATGCCCAAGTTCAGAAGTTTGACCACTGTCAGGTAGAAACTGTTGTTGAATCTGGTAGTCCTGCAGCAGATGCTGCAATATCTTCTACCAGATGCCAGATGCTTAAACAGTCCATGCACTGGATGTGTGATGTCTTGTATTATTTTGGTGGCCCTTCTAATGCTTCTTGGAGAGTGAAGTTGTATCGATGGAAGACTGGTATCCCTTACCTTCTCTGCAACCCTCACCATTCTCTGTAGTGCCTTCCTTTCTGTACCTGTGCAACTTCTATAGAAGGTGGAGAGGATATGAGGCAGGGGTTCAGCTTTCTTCAGCCTTCTCAAAAAATGGAGACATTGGTGCGCTTTCTTGACCAGCTGGCTGGTGTTTCCCAACCAGAAGAGATCCTCTGATATGTGTATGCCTAGAAATTGTGTCCACTTAACCCTCTCTACACTCTCACCATTGATCATGATTGCTGGATGGTTTGTTTTATTTTTCCTGTAGTCGATGATAATCTCTTTGGTCTTGCTTACATTTAATTCAAGGTCATTCCCCTCACAACAACCGATCAGACATGCCACTTCTTCTCTGTATTCTCTTTCATCTTCCTTTGTGATGAGCCCCATGACTGTGGTATCATCAGCAAACTTGATGACATAGTTGGACTTATGCTTTGCATAGCAGTCATGGGTCAGGATGATGAATATGGATGGTCAATAAGGTTATGGATGGTCAATAAGGGCTAATTGTCTACAGAATGCCCAGAGACATGACAAAAGTCCAAGGGTGCTGCCTGGCATAGTGGCATAAGGGCAAATTGTCTGCAGAATGCCCAGAGAAATGACAAAGGTCCAAGGGTGCTGCCTAGCATAGTGCTACAGTAGGGCATAGAATATATTCCCCATTTTGTGGGTCACTGTCAAAGCCTTGGACTTTTATTGTCATATACCCTTGTACCAGGGGATGTGATCAGACTGGATTTGGTGAGGTATATTCAAGCTATTAGGACAAAATGAAGACATGTTACATAGTCAGGTAGGTACTGGTTGATACATCCCCCAGACTCCACTTGAGAAAGTGAAAATAAGACTGCAGTGACTTAGATATTTGTAGCCAATAAGTAGAAGTCTATAGGATAATACCACACGCATTTATCATATATGGCAAAGCCTGGAACTTCTTTTAACAAATTCTTGTTATGCTGCTCACTTTTCTTACCAGTAGTAAAGTTTAAGAACCACAACTCTAACAGAAGACAATTTCAGTGATATGCTATAGCTAAAACCACTTTTTATTTCAAAACAAATCCTTTAACAGCAAACAAAAGTGCTACATACAACACACTACATCGAGGTGTCCATACTGTAACATAGATAACAAGATCAATGAAAGAAATAGACTGCAGAAGGTTAATAAAACCCAAAAGGTCAGAAGTTTGATAAAACAAATGAACATAGTAATTAGGACTGTTCACAGAGATCCATGTGATATAACAGAAGTAAACAGGATATATTACTGTGCAGCTAAATTAATAACTGATAAAATTCTATCACAAGAACACAGAGTAGTAAGGGAAAGGAAGGGGAGAAATCGAATACCATCATGGAAATATCAAATAGAGAAAATTATAAAGCAATTAAGACAAGAAGTGTCACTGTTAGAAGACTATAGAAGAGGGAATAGATCAGCAAAAATACTAAGAAAGATGGATGTGATAAAAGCAGTGCATATTAGAACAGAGCAGGATCTATTATTTATTTATTTATTTATTTATTGACATTTATTGACATTTGGTAACCAGGAAAGTCTGACTAGGTCAAGGGACCCATTTAAAGAGGAGGCCGAGGGAGAAAAGCTCCAGTACAGACATCAACAAATAATACAATATAATGTTACAATACATTAGATACATTAGATACATTAGATACAAGAAAGATCTTAACATTGCTTCAAGATGCAATCAGACAATTTAGAGAAAACAAAATTTCAGTACAAGCTTCAAGATGCAATCAGATAGTTTAGAGAAAACAAAATTTCAATACATCAGTTTAAGGGGTATATTTCTTACAAGCATGTAATATACAAATAAGTAATTAATAAGGAATGTCTGGTAGGGAAAAGTTGGGAAAGGATTACATTCTTTATAGGAATAATATTAGAAGATAGGGGGTGTCGTTTGAGTGAAATGTAATAGATAAGAGGAAGGGTATAAGTGTTAGTATGTGGTGTTTACAGAAGTTGGGAGTTGAAGTAGGAGGAAGATTGGTGGGATGTTTAAGGAAGGTAGTGATGAAGTGGTGGGGGGTGGTGGTGATGGGATGAGTATTAAGTTTGACAAGGACAGGCCCAAGAGTTGTAGAGGTAGTTCTTTGGAGCGAGCTTGAAATTTTTGGGCTGTTCAGTTCTGGTAACTTTATTTGGGAGGTTGTTCCAGAATTTAGCTATGGCATAAGAATAGAGACATTTGCCAGCTCTTTTTTTAGGTTTGTACATGTCTGTAAGTAGGTTATTATTTGAGCAGAGATTTCTAGTGGAGGAGTGGGTATCAAGGATGCCTTTTTGGATTGGACGGCTATCAGGCTTATATATTATTTTATGTGCTTTAGATAGTCTTAGGTAGTTGAGATAATGGGGAAATTCCAACCAGTTTAGTTCCTTGAGAGCGTTGCAGTGATGGGTACGGTAGGGTGAATTTGTGGCGAATTTTGCAATTTTATGGTAACAAGACTGAAGTTTAGATTTCAGAGAGGCATGCAGGTTAGTGAATATAGAGCGCCGTAGAGAAGGGATGGGATAAGATAGGTATTTGCCAGAGTTTTTTTAGAGTTTGGATACAGGAAGTGTTTTTGTCTGTAGAGAGTTCCTAGTTTGAATTGTGTTTTTTTATGGCATTAAGGATATGTTGGTCACATCAGAGCTTGTTATATATAGTGACTCCTAATAATTTGGTATTATTAACAATTTAAATTGCGGTATTGTTATGGGAGTATATTTTGAAGTCTGGTATGTTGGTTTTGGGAGAAAAAAGTAAAAGTTAGGATTAAGCATTAGTTGTGTGTTGTTTAGCCATGACTCTATGGAGGTAAATGTGCTGTGTGTTTTTTTAAGCAGATAAGGGATATTGTCAGAGGAGGTGATTATAGTTGAATCACTGGCATATTGAATTAAAGTCCCCCGTGGGACTCCTGTTTTGTTGGTTTGGTATTTTGATAGGCAGCCTGGCCATTTTACACACTATTATCTATTGGTTAAGTAACTACTAAACTATTGTGTGGAGGTTGGAGAGCAACCTACTGCTGTCAGTTGCTGGCGGAGTTTTTTGTGTGAGACTGTGTCAAAGGCCTTTGACAGGTCTAACAGTAAAACGGATGTGTGTAGGTTGGAATCCCTGGATTTATTAACTAGGTCTGTGAAAGACATAAGAGCTGTTGTGCTATTGTGGGATGGCTTGAAGCCATGCTGGGTGGGTGTAAGTAGATTATAATGGGTGAGGTGGTTAAGTAATTGAATATGTATACATTTTTCGAGTAGTTTGGAAAGTGGTGAGAGGATGAAGATTGGTTTATAGTTTGTAAATTTGGTGGATTTCCCTCCTTTGTGTAAACAGGCTATAATAGATTTTTTCCCAAGGGTTGGGACATAGGATTCAGAGATGGATCGGTTAATAAGGATGCTAAGAGGAAAGGCGATAGAGTCTGCAGCAAGTTGTAAGTATTCTGGTGGAAGATTGTCGGAGGAACATGAGCATGGTTTAAGTTTGAGGAGAAGTTTATTTATTAGTGAGGTGGGAACAGGTTGAAAGGAGAGAGTAGGAACTGTTGAACTTTGGTTAGAGGTGGGTGAGGTTTTTAGAGTGTTAGGAGTTGTAAACCGGTTAAGGCTTGTGATTAGTGATATAATGCTATCTATGAAGTTGGGACTGAATATGTTAGCTATTTTGGATGGTGTCTTATTTGCATTTGGGGTAGGCTTTTGAGTGGTTCCAGGGGAGAGTATTGTTTTAATAGTCTTCCAAAACGTATTATGGTTGTTCTTATGGCTGGTTAGTTGCTGAGAAAAGTAGTTGTTCTTATCAGCATTTATTGATTTTTAGCTGTATTACGTAGTTGCCTGTATTTTTGCCAGTTTGTATCTGTTTTACTTCTTTGCCAATCTTTCCAGGCCCTGTCTCTAGTTAGTAATATTTGTTTAGTTGATTTGGTTAACCAAGGTGCATGATTAGATTTTGTTCTTTTAGTTCAGAGAGGGGCTAGGTCATTAAGGGTATCTAGGAGGGTTTTATTGAAATGGTCAATGGCCTCATCTAAAGGTCAAGTTTTTAATGGGGTCCAGTTGATAGATCATAATATACTGTGAAATAGGTCCTGACTAAATTTTGTTAGGTTTCTGGATGCCTTGTAAGTGTGTGTTTTCTGTTTTTGGGAGGTGGTTCTATGGGTATAAGCAGGGGGATGGTCACTGAGTGCATTACGTAGGGTGTTGGAGTTACAGTATTTATCAGAGATCAAGATCCAGTCAAGGTATGAGGTTAGGTTATTGTTGTGTATTCTAGTATGTAGTGTAATTAGCTGTGTAAAACCATGAAGTTGGATACTATTTACTGGTGAATCTTTGGAAAGGTTTAGCCAATTGATAGTGAATCTCCCATGATGACTGTTTCATTGGAGATATTTTTGGATACTCAAGAAAGAATGTTTTCTAGTACTGGGATATTTTGGCCTGGGGAGTATAGACTGTTATGATACAAAGTTTTTTTTAGTTATTGAGTTTTAGTAATGCAATGACAATTTCTTCATTACCAAAGGTGGGAATATCTTTGTGGTATGGAAGGATAGTATATTTGCTGGGATCGATTATGGCAATACCTCATGCTTTTTTCTTGTTTCTGTCCTTTCTTATTATATTATAACCAGGTGGAAGGAGTTCTGTGTCGTTGATATGTAGCTTGAGCCAGGTTTCAGTAAGTGCAACTAAGTCTGGGGAGCACTGTGTTAGCCATGCCTGAAATTCTGTTAATTTGTTGCATAAACTGTGTATGTTTAGGGTGACTAGCATTATATATTTGGGGGCTGTTGTCTGGAGTGGAGTGTGGTTTTGTGGGGGTTCAGGGTTGGGAAGAATGTCTCCTGATAATAGTAAAGTGACTGGCAGGGAGTTGGATTTATATTTATATAGGTAATTACAAAGATGTTTTGTTTTGGTTTTTGAATGGGTAATGTGAAAAGGAGGTATTCTGATTCTGGGAAGAGGAGTATTTAGGGTGATAACAGATGAGGTATCATCTATAGACTGCAGTGGATAAGTGAAAGTATAGCTTTGAAAGTTTGTAGGGCTATTGTACAATGGAGTTAAATGAGGAGGAAAAGCTGTCAATGATGATAGGATAAGTAATGGAGGCAAACAGATTATAGTGTAGGGTGAGATGTTCATGTTAGGGTTGAGGAAAAGTAGTAGCTGTTTCAAATAAGTAGTAGTACTTGTGGTAGAAATATTTGAGGGGTAGAGGATGGAGTCTGTGGGAAGAGCTTAGGAGCTAGGAACTATAAGGACCCTAGTGTATATGGAAGATAGTAAGATGAGGGATTGGGAGTAAAAAGGTTCTGGTGGACATCTATCATGCATTATCACAAATAACAAACTAAAAATTTCAGCACAGGTGGAAAGACTTAGAAGAGACGAAGATAAATATAAAGGAAAAGTGCAAAATAAGCAATTTATTGATGACCCAAAAAAGGTTTTATAGAGAACTGGAAAATAAGGTAAAATGTATTGAAAGACTACCAAACAAAAAGAAGAAATAGATACATTTTGATGAAGTATCTATGAAGATCCTGTGGAACATAACAAAGATGCTAAATGACCCAAAAAAGTTTTATAGAGAACTGGAAAATAAGGTAAAAGGTATTGAAAGACTGCCAAAAAAAAGAAGAAATAGATACATTTTGATGAAGTATCTATGAAGATCCTGTGGAACATAACAAAGATGCTAAATGGATAGAAGAAGTAAAAGAAAGAAAGAATAAGACGTTTAAAGGTACATGATATGAAATTGGATAATGTAGCAGCTAGAGAGATTGAAACAAAGTTAAGAAAAGCCTCTAATCAGAAAACCCCAGGTCTAGATGCAGTACCAAACTTCTGGTTAAAAGTATTAACATCTTTGCATGAAGATTTAGTCATGAGTAAGAACTATTTATATGTGCCTCCAGAACAGACACCAACCTGGTTAACAACAGGAAAATCAATGCTCCTACTTAAGAGTGAACTTGCAAGCTACCCTAAAAATTATAGATCAATAACTTGCCTTCCAACGACGTATAAACTGTACATGGGAATTGATGCTGACAGAGTTTATGGTCATTTAGAAGAAAACTCAATTATGGCTGTAGAACGAAAGGGCAATAAAAGAAAGTCATATGGAACAAAGGATCATTTGTTGTTAAATAAAGTAATAGTGCAGAACTGTAAAAAGGGGAAGAATCTAAATATGGCATGGATTGACTACAAAAAAGCATTTGATAGTATCCCTCATTCATGGATAAAAGAGTGCTTAAAAATGTATAAGATACACCCCACGCTGATTGACTACATTACAGTGACCACAAAACAGTGGCAGACCACTTTGCAATTTAGCCATGATAAAGGACAAATTGTTATCCCAGAAATAAAAATTCAAAGGGGGATATCCCAGGGTGACTCTCTGCCACCATTACTATTTTGCCTTGCCCTTAATCCATCAAGCTGTTTACTCAACAGCTTAGGCCATGGCTATAATTTGGCTACTAGAAAACAACAAAGTGCAAAGACTTTAACCTTCTCCTTGTAGACAATTTAAAACTGTATAGCTCATCATATGAGGAACTGAAAGCACAACTGCACGTTGTCAACACTTTTTCAGATGATATAAGAATGTCATTTTCGTGCAAAAGCAACCTTTAAAACAGGAAAACTGCAATGCCAGGAAAACATCAGTTTGGGACAAGAATGTGATATAAAAGAACTTGGTAAGAAGGAGTGTATAAATATTTGGAAATGATGAAGATTCAACAAAAAAAAAAATGAACAAATGTGAAAAATACTTTAGAAGACAAATTAATCTTGAAACCAACACTGACATCTACAAACAAAATCCAAGGTATAAACCAGTTTGCTCTTCCTGTCCTAACTTACAGTTTTGGAGTGATTGACTGGCCCCAAAATGTGTTGGATAGATTAGACAGGAAAACAAGAAGGATGCTTCATGCTCACCAAATAATTTATAAAAATCAGTGCTACCAAGATTATATATTCCCCATTCCGAAGGAGGTATGGGCCTGCTTGAAATTGATTATATGTATAGATTTGCAATCGTGGGAGCCCACACAGATCTGCTGACCTCACAAGACTCAAACATAGTGAAAGTTTTGAAACATGAGGAGAATAAATCTAAGATGACTTCTCTGCTTAATCTAGCAGAAGCTTATCGGCGTCAAGCAGGAATGGAAATCAAACCAGAAATAGATAAAAATCAGGCAGCAAGTGAATGTGACAAAAAAACAAAAGAAAGAATATAAGGTGAAGGATCAGATGAGATGGCAAGAATTGTGGAAAAAGCATAAATATAGTTGCAAGTATAGAAAACTTCTGGAAGAACCTCATGTTGAACAGGAACGAACACAGGAATGGTTAAGGAGAGGCAAATTCAAACCAAGACATGAAAAGGTTAATCTTGGTAGCCCAAGATAGTGGGCTGCATACAACTTGGTTTATAAAGTCCATTGAACATGCGGGAGAAACAGACAAATGTAGGTTTTGTAAAACTGAATTGGAAACAGTTGCACACCTTGTTGCTGTTTGCGACATACTAATTGCAGAAGGACTGTATACTGAAAGGCATAATAATGTGGCGAGACTGTTGCACCGGGGATTGTGCAAACATTATGGTATTGAAGTGGCTGAAAAACACTGGAAACATGATCCACAAAGCATTATAGAAAATGAAAAAGTCTACATCACATGGGATCAGCCATTACCAATAGTTTAAAAGATAGATGCTAGAAAACCAGATATAGTGGTCCACGAAAAGAAGACAAAAGTAGCATTGATCATTGAAATTGCCACACCCAGTGGCTACAGTGTCTTGCGTACAGAGAGACACAAAGTCATACAATATCAGGATCTGCAGGAAGAAATGAGAGCAATGTGGAAGAAAGATACTCAGACAGTTGCAATAGCAATAGGAGCAATGAGTCTTATAAAAAAGAATTTACAATAGTATTTAGATATGCTACCAGTACATGTAACTCCATACAAACTACAGAAGGAGCCATTACTGGGAACATTGCTGGTGCTGCAAAGAGCACTACTGGCTAACATCAAAGATTGAAACAATACTAATTTCATGAACTTAACTCATACTTTGACTTAGGAATGGGGCCCAATCCCGTCATGGTATTAGAAACCCAAAAGACTTGGAGACATTAAAAAAGAACAATAACATAGAATGAAACAGTGAACTCTCTCCTTATAAGAGAGTAGTATAATAAAGATAATAATAAAGAAAACACCTGTTCACAGGTTTAGTTAACTGCCTTGAGATCTAAGATGCAAGACTTGGCTGTACTATCCTATAATGGTACCAACCTTAGCTAAAAGCACTTCTGATTGTGGATGGTCTAATTCACCTTCAGACTTCCACAGTATCACTGCAACACAGCTCCCTCTACAGGACATGCAGTCTTCATACAGCCAAAGTACATTTAACTTCTGATGAGACCACAGCTGAACAGGATGTCAGTTAATTTACTAGTTTAGTAGCTGAAGATAGGAATCAGCTCCTATATATATATATATATATATATATATATATATATATATATATATATATATATATATATATATATATATAGGGAAAAATAATAAAGCATGATAAAACTGATCCTGTCCTTCCATTGGCTGTGCCTCTTTATCACAAACTGAAACAAACTGTCCAGAGGCATATAACATCCACACTGTAAACTCACAACACAGAATGGTAAAATCAAGTCAAAGGTTAAAGAACCCTAAGCTACATCACCCTTCATACAAAAGTATGTGTTTGCACATGTGTGTGTGTGTGTGTGGGGGCAATGGTTACATAACTCTTGAAAGGTCTTTCTTACCACCTCTCACTAGATAAAAATCTATTGTTTTCCATTGTTAAATTGTTAGTCACAGTTCTAAAGTACTCCCAAACATTGCAAACTTCTACTTCAGATAGTTTCACTTTAATTGTTCAGTGCTTGCACTACTAGTCTGAACAATGATAATCCCTTATAGCCTGACTGTGCACCAGTCATACATGTGTTATGTGCAAGTAAGACAGAGCTTAGTATTGCTGGCTTAAAAACATGGTTGCAGTGGAGAAAAACTGCAACATACACACACACTTTCAGTAGTGTGGGATTAACAAAATTATCCCTGGGATTCATGAAGCTTGTGCCAGGTGCAGGCATAGCTTTGGTGTTCCAACACCAAATATGGCCAGCAAGCAATCCAGGTATGAGCTGTTTCCACGTGCACTACCTGTGTACGCTACGCCCGCACAGCTCCCGACCCCTGTATGCTAATTACCCTAGTTGCAGCAGTGTAGCATGCAAATGAAGATATTTAGCGATCCAGGAAGTGGTGCAGGCGTAGTGTAAGCATGCAGAAATGTAAAATGTAAAAAATGGTTTACATTTTTGCAAACATAAATTCGGAGCCATGACAGCCGGCCAAACACATGTATTATATCGTTAATATATGCCAATGGATAAATATATAGCCATTGACATAAAAAAATGTACAAAATATGAAAAGAACATTTAATTTTATTTTTCGCACTATTGCGAAGTTTAAGCGCAGGGCAGCGGCGCACAAACCAGATCACAAGAAAAATAGAAAAATATAGAATAAAACTGCAATGTAACACATATCATGATTTTCCCATAATAGTCAATGGCAAACATGTTACACCACACCATGGTGCAAGGGTTGCTAAAGGGCTGTGACAGTGTTTTACACGGTAGCTAGGAATTAATAGGCAATGCCATGCGAATGAGAGGAGTAATAGTGAATCACAGATTCCCTGCTGGTGTAAGGATGCACCTCACAGTGTAGCATTATAACACTGAGGTGTGCCCTTGAGATAAAGATGACATCAAGAGAGGGGTGTGTCACCTTTGCTGTAAGCACATTGGAGCATTGCTAATCCGGTTTGCCCATAGCTAAGCAAAGCTGCAGGATAGGGGTGTGTTGAACTGGCTATAGCTTTGCTTAGCTGAAAGTACACAAGGTAACCGAGTACACATGTGAACGGAGATGAAAACGCACTTAAACCCGGTAAATGGATTTGCGCGGCACGCACTGGAGCTAAAACAGGAAGGATATAGGAAAGAAATAAGGAAATGCTGCAGCAGGGAAATTGGAGTACAAATGAATAATTAACACCTAGGAACCTACAGTGGGTCATTGACAACAGCTAACAAGGCTGCAAGCAGCTACCCTGCAGAACAGGAAAGGGGAGGGGATGTACTGCAAAGAAAACAGTAAAGTGTCACAGAAGAACAAGGCGGATTTGCAGTGTATCAGCTACAAGACACATTTTGCAACACATGACTGGGTAGGGAAAGTACAAAACAAAAAAGATGGCAGGTGGATGCATGCCTGATAATGGGAGGGGATCCAGGTTTAAAAGTGAATTAAAGGGCAACAGATTAATCAAGGCAGGGAAGCATAACTCCACACTAAAGGCCCACCACTTGCAGTACTCACTGTAAAACCCATAATTAAAATACCCTGCAGCTGGAATTGCTGATTCACACCCAATGACATCAGCAGCATCAATAGCAAAATAATATAAAGTGTGAAAGCACCTCACACACACTTGTGTATTCCCATACACTCTGGTGAATACAGATGGGGAACTTTTAGTATGTACATGTTAGGGGCTGCCATACCTTTGATCCACCAGCATGTATTGGAGACTGAAGGTGGTGTGGAGGATGATGCACACAACCACCTCAGGCACCAGAGGAGGAGAAGAGTGTTCAGACCCAGGGTAACCTACCAGGGACTACATAATCTGGAGATAGTAGAGTGTTACAGGGTGGACAGGGACACCCTACAGCAACTTGTGGAGCTGTGCCAGCCACGCCTCAGAGCCAGAACAAACAGAGGGGAACCCATCCCAGTGGATACGAAGGTATGTGTAAGCCTGAGAATACTAGCTACAGTTACTTTTCAAAGGCCAACTGGGGATATCATGGGGATCTCACAGGCATCAGCATCCAGGGTACTTCACCAGTTTCTGGATGCCATGTAACCACATATCAATGAGCACATATACTTCCCCCGAATGCAGGAGGAGTTGGCCAGCAATATGTGTCTCTTCCACCGTGTGGCAGAATACCCAGAGGTAATGGGTGCAATAGACTGCACGCACATACACATCAAGTCATCACCCAGTGAGCAGGGTAGGGTGGGAGGCTGGCATAATGGTTAAGGTGTTTACCTTACAGACACAAGGTGCAGGGTTTGATTCTCACAGTGGGTAATTGGCTAGGCTTAAAATGGCTCACAAGGGCAGTTAGTCTAGTAGTAATCTATGAACCTATGAACATAAACCACAAGGGATACCCCTCTATCAACTGCCAGGTCATGTGCAATGCCCAGGGCATTATCATGGATGTGTGTGCTGGCAGCCCTGGAAGCTATCACGACTCCCACATCTGGCATGCCTTACAGCTGTATCAGGTATTTGCCAGGGGTCATCCCATATGGCCACCTGGTAGGGGATGCTGGCTATGCACTGGAACCGTGGATGATGACTCCCATCAGAAATGCACACATACCCATGCAGGAACGCCATAATGAGGCACACACAGAAACCAGAATCATCATAGAGCATGTGTTTGGGATGCCTAAATCATGGTTCCATTGCTTGGACATATCTGGGGGAGGCTTGCAGTACTCTCCAGGCACATGTGCCCAAATCTTCATAGTATGTGCCATTCTACACAATATGATCCTGTGGAAACAGCTGCAGCAGGGACAGAATGCTGAAGGCCCTCACAGCCCACCACCATTTCCAAGAGCCCCAGAGGCACAGAGGTACTCAGACCACAAACACTCTGAGCCAGCCCCAGTAGGCAGATAGAGTCATGCCCAGTATGCCCATGCCTTGGCAAGGAGGGAACGTATAGCACACACACTAACAGTGTAGGCACCTAGGGACTGACACCTTTCTCCACTTGCACACACAGTAAAAATGGATGGCACACACACAAGACTACCTGTAAATTGTCATGTATAGGCAGTCTACTGTGTGCATCCAACATAGGCAGCCCTCAACTATTGCACACACAACAGCTATTGGCACAAGGTAAGTCAACACCTGAACAGTAAATTAAGCTATCAGCATGTGCTGATACTGTATGTATATGTTCATAGGTACGTACTTGGCTAACTGCCTGAGAGCATTCATAAGCCTAGCCAAAATGTGTCATCTTTTGCCACCCCATTGATTCATTAACTGGCCCTCTGTGGAGCAGAGCCAATGGCAGGATCCCTAGGGTGTATCTACTGTTCTCCATCCACTCTTCAAGGTTTCTGTTGAAGCATGTTAGTGAGGGGCTCTGTATAATGTAATTAGGGATGTTGTTCCAAAGTATGGGGAGTTTCTGTGACAGGAATCTGTCTCTCCAGCATCTTCCAGTTATTGTTGTGGCAAGGCTCAGCTCACTACAGCATGTGGCTCACTGTGACACAGATTCCCATAGGTAGAGCATATCCATTAAGCCTGAGTTCGACATGGCTTTGTTGGCCAGCAGAGATAATCTCTGAATAAACGAGATGCCACTGAGTAAAGTAGTTTATTCAGTGTGGCTGCATAGGACATATGTTTGAGGCCAGTAATCTTCTTGGCGAGGTACATTCATGGACCTTCCAGCTGTTGGATGTGTCTTCTGAGGTACATCCCAAAAGGGTTACTATACTCTATGATGGGACTGATGAGTGATGAATAAAGGGGCACTATAACCTCAGTATGTCTAGATGCGAACCCTTTAGTAATCAGATGGGCTACACAGAAGGATGTCCTAACTACTTTGGAGATATGATAGTCAAAGGAGAGATCACTATCTACCTTAGTCCCCAGATACCCTATTACCTTGTCTGTATTAAAGTGGCTGCCACTTATATGTTAATATGTGGGTGCTTAATATTCCATAATGGCATAACCATGCAGTTTGTGGCACTTAGCTGGAGGCCATGACTTTGAAACCCTGTGTTGGTCTCTGTGAGGCCCCATGAAGGATGTCTGTGTCAGCTGGACTGTCAAGTATGGCTCCCAGTTTGCAGTCATTGCCAAACATCGTCTGCCGTAGTCTACTTGTGTTTGCTTGTACCTCTGAGAAGTATATGGCAAACAGTAGGGGTCCCAGCACTGAGTCCTGTGGGACACCAGTTGTGACTGGTTAAGAGTTGGACCTGGAGGCTGCTAGTCGTACCATGTGGGTTCTGTGTGTAAGCCTGTTGGCAACCTATCCTGTGATGTATGGGTTTATGTACAGGCTCGTGAGTTTATCAATAATACCTGAATGGGGAATGGTGTCAAAAGCCTTGGCAAGGTCCAGGTAGTATGTGTGAACCACCTCTTCCATCATCTAACATCTTGGTGACTGTCTGTAAGACGTCAAACAGGTTCAGTAGGCATGAACTGCACTCAACCAAGCTGACCTGGGTTGGGTCAAGTGTTTGGAGGTTACCAATGTCTTTGTTAACAAGTGTCATGAGGATGCACTCCATAGCTTTGCAGACCAGGCTAGTCAGGCTTATGGGGTTGTATTTACCATGGTCAGTTGTGTTTCCACCTTGGTGGAGTGGAATAACTGTTGCCACGTGCCACTGTATGGGCATGTAGCCTGTGGAGAGGCTGAGGTTGAAAAGCTTAATTAGGGAGGGGTCAGTTTGTCTTGTAGTGTTTGCAAGATGCAGTCTGGGACACCATCTGCCTCCACTGATGCTGTGTATTGCTGTTAGAGAGGGCCATTTCCACCTGTGTGTCTCTGATGTCTGGGATACTGTACTTTTCGGGTATTGTTGTGGGCTCTTTAGGGGGTGAAGTTTGCACTGAATGTATCTGCAAGGATGTTGGCGATATCAGTAGGGTCAGTATATTTTGTGCTATATTGCACCGGCACAGTGAAAATCTGTGTTACCACTTAGATCCTTGACGTAGCCAAAGAAGGCTTTGTGGTTATCTTTCGAATCCTTGCTTATTTTCCTGTTGATGTTAGCCTTGGATGATTTCATGAGGGACCTACGTTCCTTACTAATACTGGTCACGGATGTCTGCCCTTCTTGGGATTCTCTGTTTTTCTGGACTACTGTCCTACTTCTGTTGTATAGCCTGTTTATTGCAGGAGCCCACCAGACTGGTGTCCTTGTCTAGGAGGAGTGAGTCTTGGTTTACCAGTGATAGCATGATCCATACATCCTTGTAGGTGCTTATAGAGTGCATTTGTAAATCTGTCTGTATCTTGAGCAGTGTTTTCCCTTAGCATGGGGGCTGCAAAACCCCCCACCCCTGTCTCTAGTAGTGTGAATATAGCTGTAGGAAAGGTATACACTGTGGTTTCTGTGGGTGGGGGAGATGGTTGCGTGTGGAAACAGTGAATAGTTCATGGTCAGATCTAACCAGTGACCGGTTTACCTCTGCTGTGGTGCACCTGTCGCCCATGTTGGTGATTACCCCTTCTAGTATGTTTCCACCCCTCGTTAGGGAGTTTACCATCTGATACAGGGCATATGAGGTGATAAATTCCAGGAAGCGCTGGGCCTGGAAGTGACTACTTGAGTAAGTTTCCCAGTTAATGGTAGGGTAGTTGACATCGACCAATACCAGGGTGTGTGGTAGGACTGTCATGTTTTCTACTGTCCCCAGGTAGGTGGAGTAGTGGTCCTGGGTCATGGAGGGTGACCTGTAGCAGGGCACAGTTTGCAATGCAGTTGTGGCTGATGTTAGCTGCACGTGGATGATCTCAGAGGTATCATGCTGCCCCACTAACCTGGAGGTGTAGGTATCCCTGATAAATATGTATACACCCCCTCCATGTCTGTGTCAGTCCATGTTTTGTGTCCGAAATATGTGGTATGGGTTGTAGTCTGGTAGTGCCGGTGTGCTCTCAGGAGCCTTAAAGTAGGTCTCAGTTACTGCACAGATGTTGACGTTGTCCATACTGAGGAGTGCTGTGAGTGCGTGCATGTTGTGATCACAACCCTTGGTGTTGAGTAGCATAACCCTCATTGATTCTGCTATTGTGCTGTTTACTGAGGTGGGATTCACCTTTGAGACTTACCTAAAAAAGGCACCATGGGGGTGCAAATAGCCTTGGCCAGTATTCCAAAGCCTAAGGCTGACACATAAGTAGTAGTGTTGCATGCATGTTTCCCATCTATGCTTGTTTCTCATCTTTCCTGTAGGTAACCTACTGGTAAGCAATAGAAAGAATTGAACTTATACAAGTCTTCTAGCTTCCAAGATAGGCTTTTGGAGTGATTACGTATCAGTGTTCTGCATGTTTTTGCTGTACTTAACTGTTTTCTGACTACATGGTGATATTTCACTGTATATTGTGATCTGAAAGCTCTGTTTATTCACATATTATGGCTGTGATGTCCTGCACTTTAGAGGTTCACAGATAGGTAGTAGGCTATCTGCCCAAGGGCAATTAGAAGCATAGCTACAGTGTGTTGGCTTTCTCCCCACCATTGATGAAGTAACTGAGCCTCTGTCAAGCATAGCCAATGAAGTGATTCCAGGCAGAGTTGCCAAAAGCTGTTGAAGACTGGGGTGGTGAAGGGTGATAGGGGCACTTAGTGATCTAAAGAGGGCATGTTAACGTGAAAAATCAACACCATTCAATTTCCCCAACAGGTCTTGCAGCTATAAAACTGGAGGCTCCCCACCCCTGGCTGTATGGTTCTGGGACACATGATCCCAGGGGTGTATACTCTGTTACCCATTCACATATCAAGGTTTCCCTTGAAGTGTGCCAGTGAGGGGCTATGCCTAATGTAGTTAGGAATGTAATTTATAGTCTCTCATTTCATTTGTTATATGTTTTTATTTCAAGAGTAAGTGAAGCTCAGTGGATTTGGGCACCTCCACCCTTTACTTAGCCTAGCTTACACATAGAAATAATAGAAATAATAAATAGGAAATAGGCAGAAGCAACGTTAATGTCAATAGTGTAATGGTTACAGCATTTGCATAGTATCTGTGCATTCGAGGTTCAAATCCCAATAAAGTCAGGGATGTTTATCATGTTAAAAAGTATACCTTAACCACAGCTTGCATATATAGGTAGTATTCATCAGTATAATAAACATTTGAAACACCCATATAAACCTATGTGTGCTAGAGATTAAAGTCAACAGAGAATGTAATGTTATGTAAGCACATAGTGAGATGTTACTTCACTGAAATGTATATATCCTGAGTAGTTACCAGATGTGGCTGTGTTTGCGCACACAGGTTATACGTTTTAAAGTTTGTTTAACTGATTAACTGCTGGTTTAATGTCACACAAACACTTTTAAACATGCTTACGACTGCTTAAATGTGCCTTATTCTGGGGTAAAAAACATTTTTAAAGCATCGTAGGTATTGAACCCTGAACCATGAACACTATAGTCATGAGACTAACCACTAAGCCATCTGCACTGTATACATGTTTCATGGTCTTTAGACTGCACCTTATACTATAGGCATTCCGCAGTACTGACCACAAATGGGACAGTCACTTTGTGTACATTTGTACAGTACATTGTAATGTACTGTAGTCTGTGAATCAACATATACAAGTGTACATATGTATAAGTGTTAAAAAATAATACTAAATATATATATATATATATATATATATATATATATATATATATATATATATATATATATATACACGTCAGTGATGTCTGCACATAGATATAAATATATATATATATGTATATATATATATATATATATATATATATATATATATATATACAGTTACATCTGTATATATAAACATCTATGAACACACTGTGTGACACAGAAGCAATCCAAAGGAATTGAAGTATACACAAAACACATGCAGCTCTGGTATTATAACTATTAATATTAACCTAACTCACCATAGAAGGGATGGTTGTTGTGTATGTGGAGATTGTGGTGGGGGAGGAATGATGGGTAATAAAATTATGCATCAAGGAGAGCCTGGGTTGGATGTTCAATAAGTGAACTGGAGGGGTATACATGGAGTATGGGGACAATATAAAAAAGATACAAAACAAGAACCATTCTCATCCATAATACACCCTGTCATGTCACTTTACAACACCTAATTCCACAAACATATGAACATTAACATGTATCATACATATGTACACCAACTGACTGTCACATTTGTTTTCAGTAGTGAGGAATGCCTGTAGTAAAATGTACATTCTAAACACCATAACATTTGTACATATCTCCGATGCCTTAGTGGTAAAGTCTGTGACTGTGGTGTTCATGGTCTCGGGTTCAAGGGCTGCTAATTTATTTTGAGGGCCAGAATAAGGGCTGTTGGATGCAGGTAGATTAAAGCACTTTTAAGCAGTTGTAAGCGGGTTTGTGTGGGTTTGCGGGATGGTAAGTGGTGCTTAAACACGGTTAAACAGATAAGCGCTTCACAGGTTTAACCTTTGCTTAATGTCGCACAGTCCACAGGCAAACCTGCTTACAACTGCTTAAATGTGCGTCATTCACACTTTCCCTACAAGTGCCTACTCTGAGAGGTAAAATAATAACCCCTTCCAGGATTAGAACCTGCAGCCATGTACACCATCCTCAGAGTAACCTTCCACTAAGCTACCTCAGATGTACCTATGCCAACTGCGTATTCAGACAGGTTAAAACACAAAAGGGAGGATTGTGTGGAAATAGGACAAACCACCATGTACCCAATGAAAGGTGTATGCTATAAATATATATATATATCTGAAGTGTTCATATCTGAGTATAACATGGACCATAGCAATCACACATTCTACACCTCCAAACAATATGAACATAACATATAAAGAGTATATGCCAATACACTATTACAAATATGTTCTATGGACACAGTCACCAACACAACTACAATGACTGCATATATCCATGACAGAAATACACAGACAGCTTTCATTTAGCAAAACTTTATTACATTCCGATGTTTTGCCAAAAGGATTCAAGGACTAACAGTACCTGTATGCTATACAGGAAGCATTTAACAGTGCCTTAATGAATCAGCCAGCAATTACCATAGTATTAGTCCACTAAGGGATAGGTGTTTACATAGGGAAAGAACCCCCACACACATGCAGAAGATGTATAAAGCGGTTACTACACACCTGCATCTGCTATGTACACCCACCAACATCTCCCCCACACCCAAACTACAATACATACTGTCATACCATAACCAATTATTCACCCACTGTACAACATCTGCTGAAACCTTAACGTACCTGGACACAGATGCACTAACATGGCCCTATGTGAAATAGTTGCTGTTATACAATGGAACAGCTGCTGATGTTACAGGGTTTGTTTGAACTATTCCCGTTTCAGAGGGTTGAAAAGTAATTACAGCAGGAAGTGTTACTAAGTACTGATTATCAGCACAGTATGATACACATTAACACCAAACTAAAGCTGGTAAGTGCACTGTAAACCCCTAACATTATATGCATAGCCATGCAGCCTTGAGCTGGTCAAACATCCTGGCCAGACTGAAACATATGCAGAAGTATTAGGTACAGACAAACCCTGCACAAGTAGCAATGTTCAGAAATATAACAGCAGTACTCACATTTAGACCAAATCCTCTAGGCATTACACACAGTATATTAGTGTTTGTCTCTATACAGCTGTTGCAATAGATTTCAAACAACACTTCCAGGCTGTCTTCCTCACAAGTAGGGCAAAGGGACAATGCCCAAGTGGAGTACTCAGTTATACTCCACTTTTGCCATGATATTGGCTAAGGCAGTAGCTGCACAGCTGATGTGCATGTAATTAACTACTTAGGAACACCAATTGGTTATCAGGATAGCACATGTTACTGATCTCTAACTATAAATGGATGCATTGTCACACATTCAAACCATCTGTATCTACCTGTAGAACAGTACAAAATACTGAAACACAAACCGAAAACGAGTAATATACCAGTCAATGACACCTCCAATTACTAAGAAGGTATGTATAACATTTAGTATGTCTGTGTATGTAGTACCTGTTCTGTAAGAATTACAGTGTAATCAGTGCATATAGTGGAATTAGCTATCTTGTAGCAATGTATTGTTGAGCAGTAGCAATGCTTGTAGTATTCTATGTGTGTACTGCTGTAGGTCACAAGGCAAACTCCTCATACACCACAAGGGATGATTTATATTGGCTTGGAACTCACCAATTCTCTTCCAGCCACTGTCAGTGTCAGGATTGGTCCAACAGGTATGTGCTATAACAGGGGATAGTATATGTCAATATATTGTAACAGTAGACATATGTATGGATGTATAAGTAAGATGAGCATGTCAAAGGTCGGCTTACTGTGCAAATATGGTTTGCATTGTGGGATATTGTACCAATAACTGTGTAATGTACAGTATTTTAGGCAGATCTGTATTCCATTTTACATAGCATTTCTGTTATGTTATGCAAACATTAGTTATGTCTATTGGCAATTACAATACTCAATAACAGGATATATATGACTTGTATTCATCTGACAGTTTAGCAGCATGATAGCAAAGATAATTGGAAGAGCTAGGTAACTATCCATGCACATAACACATGTAATATCCACCTCTCTAGTATCGTTTGCAAGCAATAACAACTGTGCATGTGTACATGTTATGCAAATGTGTAGTGACCCTTGTTAAAGGGCTGGGCCAAATGGCTATTTGCACACCTACATAGAGTGGATATTGAGAGTACAGACGCACTGGTTGAACTACCAGGTTTGTGTAGCCTAACCTCTCATTGCCAACCTAACAGCCGCTTGCACATACTGTATGTAAGGTTGTGCACAGTACTGATAATGAAACAGGTTGCACATCATCTCTAACTCCAGTGTAGCATCTGCAGTAGGAGTGTAAGATGTAGGAGACTGCTACCCATGTGTAATAGCTGCTACATAGATGATGGCTTACACTATCTGATTATATCCTGATCATGTTGATAGTGGTAGCAGAGTCTATTGATACATGACTCTGTTTGGGGAGTGGGTGTCTGTGCCCAACAGAGCTCATGGTTCTGGTGGATATGTGAGTATATACCCAGAAAAGAAAACAAACCTGTAGACACTTGCATCATCTGTAATCAACTATCAGGATGTGATGTGCTCCTCAGAGGAGGATTGTTGCTAAAGGTAGCTACTATGTTTCTGTAATAGCCAGTGTTGTCACGTCCATAACACAAGTAATTACTTGTGAGCATCATGTCTAAAACATCTTCATAAGCAATAAGTACACTAAATACAGTACTTGGTACTTGTACTGAATGGTCATACAGGCATGTCCACTAGTCAGCTACTGGTGTGTACTAATGTCAGCTTTGTATATGTGGCCATCCTGGGGGAATGTAATCTCTATGCCATGTACACTGCCAAACCCACCTAACACCACACCCCACACATTGTCTGGGATGCAGCTACAGGGGTAAGCTAGAAGGCAGTCCAGTCTACAGCCATGACTGGTCTGGACAGTCATGAGGTGTAGGTTAACACATGCATCTCATCATCACAACTAACACATACCCTTACCAGAACACAGTAAGGACACCCACACATACTACCAGAAATCACACACATTCACAGAGGCTTCTAAGTATCTGGCCAAGCAAGTGACCTCCCAAGCTGGAATAGACAGACAACAAAATACATAAACTGTATGACATAGTTTGCATAATTGTGCCACACCTCAGAACACGTGGCCGGAAACATGCCCAACAGTACTCATTTGTGAATGCAAACTCTAGCACTATGTTACACACCAAGCTATACGAGGGCAAACATACTGTCAGCTGCCTGTCTGCCATGATTAGCCACATACCCATACACTCAGACCACCTTTTGAACTATACACATGGCCCTGGCATATTCCATGTTGTTGTGCAGGACCTGTGATGCAGTAGCCTGGACTGCATGGAATCACACATGTAGGAACTGTCAGCTCTTGTAGCCTATGCAGGTATGTCCCAAGGCCTGGGTAGCATTCTGCCATTGGCCAGAATGATACTGCAGTACAGGGACAAAACAATTGTATTCCACAATTGTCTAATGTACTGGTGCAATACAAAGAACAACAAAATGGTGCACGGAGTGGAAAAAATGCATCAAGAAAAATCAGAATCACCACTCCAAGTAGCCAAGAACCAGACTCGGTAGTATCAAATAAAAATATTTAATTCTACAGCAAGAAAGACTCAGTAGTAACACAGTCAGTCAAGCACTTTCGTCATCCAAGACTTCTTCAGAACTGTGTAATACATCACTGACACACCTTAAATAAGCAGCCCCCCCACTTAACATACTAATTAAACTTTAAAAACATACACCCTAAAATTCCTTCTAAAACAGTAATACATAGTGCATAAATAAAATTTTAAACTAGTACAAAGTGTTTGACAAGTATGGTATATAATAACACCAATACTATAACTTAGTAGCCCTATGTTTCAACTCTGGCAGGTGTGGATAATGATCTTACTGCTTTGACACTCCTATTTAGGTACCTCTGGCATTTCACAGTGACACCAGCCTGTTGCAGGTGAGATTGTTATTTATCAGGCTTGATAATGCACAGATCATATTAATTGCATGCTATCTACCATGTGGCCATTTAACACACGTACACATAATGTATGGTGGTTCTGTTAATATACACTGGTCAGACCTGCAATGCATCACAGTGGTTACCCATGTGGAATGACTAAAGACTATATGAAACACCTACACTAAACCTTCCATACTGTCATTGCCAGATGTGTGGGCAGCTGTGAATACAATGGTGGAGGTGTGGTTCACTGTAGGGACATGTCCTACAGATCAGCATTACACATGTGGGGAATGCAGACAGTACTTTACAGAGAGCATATGTGTGCACACACTCTAAATGTGTTGGAGCTGGAGTATGACCAGCCCACAGGATTCACCCTTGTGGATTATACCCATGCTATGAATGTCACACAATGTCATGTGCTATCTGACATGCCCGTGACATGTAGTGGGCTGACTGCAACACTGTTAAACTATCCTGCAAAACATGATATCTCACATCCCAAACATACCACCATTTGTCTGCATAACACTGTCCTCAGTGGAGCATGTGACATCTATGGGTGTATGTCATATGGGATAACACTGACATGTGACATAGATGCCCATTGCAACCATTGGACAAAACATGTGTACACATGGCCATGGAGGATGGCCAGAGACATGAAGCAACACACACAGTAGAAGTGATGTACATGTGTGTACACCCTGTTGTACATTTGCTCAACACAGTACAACTATGGCCTTTGTGTAATGGTGATATTGCAGATGTGAAACACTAAACATCATACAGGCCTGTGCACAGCTTGTGAAGGCATGACATCAAAACCACCACATAACATGTCTTGAACATCTTGAGTGTGTCACGACATGAAAGCATTCACCTATACAGTATCCAAATACATACATGTGTTGCACAATATACACATACAACCACAGCAGGCCACATATACAGTACATTCACCTTGCTGGTGTCAGACATCACTGTCATGCTTGCTCCTCATGTGTGTGAGGTACACAGATGGCATGTGGGACATGGAGTACTGCTAAGTTAGCCGTATCTGGGCATAGTTGCCAGGCATCAGTAATATGGTTGCAGATGTGCAAGGGCATCATCTTTATACCCTACAGTGACCTGTGCCACACATTCCACATTAGGGTTTAGTGTGTATACACCTCAGTGACATGGGTCACGTTCCACATTAGATATGTATTGTATCTGAACACAGTCATGACTATGAAATGTGTCTGTAACTCACACTGTAAAGCAATAGTGAAGCCACATGATGCCCTGGAATGGCTATGCACATTATATTTGTAGGGTGGACTGACAACATTGCATCAGCTGAAGGTCACATGTCCCTGCATTGGGACACCATTACCTTACTGTATAGTTGAAAGGACACCATTGTGTTACACATGTATGCATGTCATTCAACACGTCAGCAGAAGACATGTCATACTACATGTGATTGGCAGGTCATATGACACAAATAAGGCTGGTGTACTGTTAACCAGTGCTGGTCTGTGGCACCATTGCAAAGTAGGGACAGCCATGTCAAACATGTGTGTACAGCAACATGCACATTGTAGACTCAGCTCAGGGGTAGGCAGAATAATGTTGAACAGGCATGCACTGCTTTGGGGGAGATATGCAAGTTAGGCCTCAGGCAAGTATAGTATTCACTCCACATACCCTTCTGCACATGTCCTCCTCACACATAGGGGCAGTGGCTAACACAAAGCATCAGTGGCAGATGTACAAAGGTCAGCGAAGGTCTGTTAACATGTGGGGTATGTTGCACAAAACATGGCAGTGCGGTGCATAGTGCATGCATTGTGTTGCAGGTATGGGGCATAAGCTACTAACACAAATGGTGCAACACAGGGATGTATGCTAACTACTACTATAAATGTGTAAGGTGCATGCCTTCTGCTATAACACATGCATGCTGTTGTGTGCAACTCAGGGATGTATGATAATTACCACTATAATTGTCTAAGCTGAATGCCATCTGCCATATCACATGCATGTTGCATGCCATAGCATGTGTCTGTCTGTGTGTCTGTGTGTGTGTGTGTGTGTGTGTGTGTGTGTGTGTGTGTGTGTGTGTGTGTGTGTGTGTGTGTGTCTGTGTGTGTGTGTGTCTGTGTGTCTGTCTGTGTGTGTGTGCCTGTCTGTGTGTGTGTGTGTGTGTGTGTGTGTGTGTGTGTGTCTGTCTGTGTGTGTGTGTGTCTGTGTGTGTATGTGTCTGTGTGTGTGTGTGTCTGTGTGTGTATGTGTGTGTGTCTGTCTGTGTGTGTGTGTGTGTGTGTGTGTGTCTGTGTGTGTGTGTGTCTGTCTGTCTGTCTGTGTGTGTCTGTGTGTGCGCTGTGCTGTATAACTTATAATGTACAGTTCTTGTCTGCTCCCACAGGTGTTGATGTAAGTGCGTTGCCCTCCTGTGGTCCACCTGATGTTAGTGTTTCCACAGACTCTAGCAGTGATGATGAAAGTATGACTGAGGCACAGGCAGGATTGTCAGGGGCTGAATCTGTGCCATTGGTTGCCATTCCACCTTCATCCCTCCTCATCCCCGCACACAGTTCTCTTGCCTACACATACCCCATCACCAGTGGCCATAGAGGAAGGACAGTTGGTGGATGGTAGCATGGAAAAGGGAAGTGTGGAGACTATGGAAGATGTGCCTGCACACCATGATCCCAGCCAATGGACTGGTGATGTCCCACACAGGCTTGTGCCCAGTGCTGCTCATCGGAGGACCACTGGCCAACATGCCCCTGCAAGACAAAGCACATCAGCTGGTGTCACCAGACGCATGTTTCAGGCTGTAATGGAGGCACAGGCACATGCTGAATGGCACAGCAGAGGTCTGAGGCTTCAGAGGGCTGCTGTCCATTTTTTAACTGACAACATGCAGGCAATTGCAAATGCTCACCATCATCTTGCAGATGTCTTGGATAGACGATTGGGTGACATGGTGGGAGTCCTTGACCGTGGCATGTCAATCCTCGAGCGTGGAATGTCTGTCCTGGAACATCTGGTGGGAGTGAGGCATTGGGCACATGGACGTAGGCCAGCTACATCACCTGTTGAAGGTCTACGTGAACATGCTACTTCACATGTCCGCTCCCATAGTGGTGGTAGCAGCAGCAGTGCAGCTGGTGCTGTGCTGTCCACACCAGAAAACAGCAGGCCAACACACCCATGGTCCTGGACATTCCCAACAGGGACACAGTTCCAGTGGACATGCATCATCAGACAGTACCCAATCTGGACCTCTGCCTGGTAGTGCCTGTTGCAACCCCTGGCAGGTGCAGGTCACGTGGCCATGGCCGGACACCGTGAACTGTGGAACCTGCCCTGTACAGTCTGCAGCTGTCAATAATACCCCAGTGTAGGCCAGCCACATGCCAGACCTGTGTGCATACACACACACACACACACACACACACACACACACACACACACACACACACACACACACACACACACACACACACACACACACCAGAAACAAGTGTAGGGCACCTCAACACACACACGCATAACATCCACACATGCCCAATGATATCAAAGGCCCTAACCCACACACATGATGTCATCCAATGGTGCAGCCTAGGCCTCTGGCAAACATTATCACCCTGTGCATATGATGATGCCTGCCGTATCCCATATGATGATGCCTGCCGCATCCCTGTCATCCACATCATCAGTGCATGGACATGCTCATATGGTCTGATGCACAGGATGAACATACTAGGAAGACAATTGTAGATTAATATTGTTGAGTAGTGTTTGACAGGCAATGGACATACCATGTACAATATTAGAATGCATTTGGTATGTTTGACAGCATGTATCATGTCTAACAGTAACTGCATGTTGATCTTGATGTTCTGCCTTCCTCTTTTAGGTGTAATTGCATGTGCTGGGGGATTTCAGTGTTTGCGGTTAGTGTCCCATATGTAAATGTTGACTACTCACAGGTCTGTATGACAATACCTGCATGGACTTTGTAGCTTCCACATCGCAGTTTTAATCTCCCAAGTTTCAATTATGTTTACTGATCTAATGATCCAAGAGCATGATAGCTTTGTAGTAAGCTACTGTATTCAGAGCCGTCACATCCATAGTGTGTGACACCACAGGTATAGTTACCTGGAGCGAC
This sequence comes from Protopterus annectens, assembly GCF_019279795.1. Taxonomy (NCBI): domain Eukaryota; kingdom Metazoa; phylum Chordata; order Ceratodontiformes; family Protopteridae; genus Protopterus; species Protopterus annectens. The sequence goes on along the minus strand of NC_056730.1, from coordinate 833,879,695 downwards.
GAGGAGGTAAAAGAGTGGTATAGCAGATGACAAGGGTAAAGGCCAGTGAAAAAGTGGTTTCTCATTGGGAAGCAGTAATACCCACTCACATGACAGGATGCAAACACAGACAAACCCACACACTCAGGGATTCACAGACACAGTAACACACCCAGGGATTCACAGACAGTAACACACACTCTGACACACACTTGCCAGGGTTGGGATAAGAACCCCTGTCTTTGTGCAAATCATCATTATAGCACTATGCAATTACAAGACCCACCACAGAGATTACACATGTACAGGTAGTCGGAATGGCCTAAGATCGAGGACATCAACAGGGATACTAGATTGCAGTGAGAGAATGTGGGGTGGGGGGTTCATCAGTCGGCTATGTAACAACAAGCCTCACTGCAGGGTGCACATGTTTACAGGAGGTTAGAATGCCCTTCTAAGATTGATGACATCAACAGGGATACTATATTGCATTGAATGGATGGGGGGAGGGGGACTTAACATTTCACTATGGTAAAATGCAGCCTCACACCAGGGACAGGACAGCCATACATGCATACACACACACGCACTGTGGCATTCACAAAGATATACACCTATGCCGCACACATACAGTCACTTGACATGTGTGAGATTCAACAACCTGCCTATGCCTTTCTTTCTACACTTCACTCTGTGCTGATGTCTACCAAAGTGTTCAGGAGAGTGAAAAACATTTGGGATGTATTCCCCACCATACGTGACATATATGGAGACACACACCAACACGTGCCAGTACTGTGAATCACACACCTGCCTATCTCATGATAGGTACTACAGAGTTATAGCAATATCGCATGCACTACAAAGTGTACTGACTCTTTCCTTTGCCACCTGTGCTGATATATGCACAATATATGCACAGGGGAGGTGTAACTGTTACAGGTGTCAAGAGGTTTGCCTTCAGTGTCAACCTAACTGCATTCTATGTTGTGTGTCTTCCACTTCAATTAACAGAACCATAGTGTAGCAGTTACACAGGTTATTGTAGGAATGGTTGTAACACACCTGTGAGCTGTCCTCAGTAATCATTCATCAGCAAAGTAGCCCCACCACTTAGTAGTCATGTCCAAATATCTGTCCATACCTAAAGTACAGCATACAGTACTTTGAGCATATCACCATATAGAGTTGGCAATGTTGAGGCTGCATTGCAACAGCATGATGTACTAAGACAACAGTCACCTTCAAACATCAGACACTGCACACGCATGGAATCTAAACACAAATCAATACATGTACACATATGCAGTCTCCATCAGTAAGTAGACTAGCAGGTCAAGAGGATACATTCCACACCTTCCCCACACCATGTGTGAAACCTAGCTGAGCATTACACCATAATGGCTGTTGTATTCATGTTTTGGTAGGTACCCACTGCCACCTTGTGTAATTTGAGTCAGTGCATCCAAACAAGCCCTTTGTTTCTAAGTGTATGAGCATGCCCAGTATAACCTTGTGTAGTTGTAGTCATAGTGCATCCCAAACGGCCCTGTGCTACTAAGTGTATGCGCATGCCCACTGTCACCTTGTGTAATTGGAGTCAATGCATCCAAACAAGTCTTGTGATTCTATGTGTATGAGCATGACCACTGTAACCCTGTATAGTGATAGTAGTTGTCCATTCCACAGATGGGCATACGCCAGTTCAGGGCTTGTTGTGCTACAACTATACCTCTCAGGCCTACCTATGTCTTACCTGCAGATGATGTGTCATGTTTGTGCATACAGGTTGTAATGGACTCCTACTTTAAACACACAGGTTTTCAGCTATGTACATCTTAACTGTCAGTATCCCTGTTGTTGTCCTCACTCTTAGAAGGGCATTCTGACTTCCTTGAAACATGTAATCTCTGTGGCGTGTCTCGTAACTGTGTAGTATTGTAATAGTGATCTGTAGATAGACAGGAGTTCTGATCCCACCACTGGCAAGTGTGTGTGTGTGTGTGTGTGTGTGTGTGTGTGTGTGTGTGTGTGTGAGCGTGTGGTTGTGTGTGTGTATTTGTGTCTGCATCCTGTCATGACAGTGGGTTTTGCTGCTTTCCAAAGAGAAACCACCTTTTGCACTGGCCTTTATCCTCGTCATCTGCTAAACTACCCTTTTCCCCCACCCCACTACAAGTAATCAGTCCTGTGATGTCACCCAGCTCAAAAGCAGAATCAGAGTAAGTGTAATTGTATGGTGTCTGTGTCACATACCCCAACTGCATACCATTCTACTAGTTACCTTTACATAGGCAAGACGTGTATGCACAATACCGGCAAGTGTGTGTGTGTTTGTGTGTGTGTGACTACTCTGTAGCCAGGCATACACATGTGTTATGTCTTTTAACATGCAGCACACCATGGTAGCTATCTGTGGTGAGTGAAGTCTACAAATTATTACATAGTTAAGAATAAAAAAGAATAGACAGTCAAGAATGACTACAGTTGGGTATGTTGATTCCCTGTGCCACTGTCGAGCAGTGACACAGAAGTGGTCGCCGGGTTGTATGTCCATACACATTATTCCCCCACCAAAACCCCACAATCCCCAGGGTATATTTCCCTAGCCATCATTCTCCACCCCAAACTCCACAAACACAACAACCATCCCTTCTCTGGTGACCAGATTATGATTTAAATGTTATAAAACAAGAGATGCCTCTGTTTTGTGTACACGTCAGTCCCTTTGGATTCCTTCTGTGTCACAAAGGGTGTTCAGACATGTGTGTGTGTGTATATATATATATATATATATATATATATATATATATATATATATACATGGCTATAGCTGTGTCTGTGTATATGCATATATAAATATGTGTGTACACATCCCGTAGGTGCATATATGTATTTAGTTATGACAGTTGTACAAATGTAGACTTGTCTATGTTATTTCACAGAGTACAGTACATTCAAGGATACTGTACATATGTACACAAAGTGACTGTCCCATTTGTTTGAGTACTGTGGAATACATGTAGTAAGATGTGTATTATAAAAAACATGAAACATGTATACAACCCAGATGGTTTAGTGGTAAGTCCAGTGACCTCGGTGTTCATGGTCCAGGGTTCAAGACCTGCAATGCTTGTTGATAATGTCATTTAGGACTGAATAAGGCACTTTTATGCTGTTGTAAGTGGGTGTAAATGTGTTTTCACGACAGTAAGCAGTGGGTACACACAGGTACAAGACATGTACAACTCACAGTACACTAGAAATGCCTTTCTTTGGCAATTGTACTGATGTCACCCACCTAGAAATATACCTCTGTGACTGCTGTAATCCAGTAATCTCTGTAGCGTGTCCTGTGACTGTGTAATGCTGTAGTATGATAAACTAGTTTGGCAGGTGTTCTAATTCCATACATGCTAACTGTGTGTATGTATCTGTCTGCCTGAGAAGGGAACAATGCTTTTCAGAGTACACACACTCCTTTCGATTCACATACTCACCTTTGGCAATCCTGCTGATGTCATCCACCTAGGAATACACCTCTGTGACTACTGTAACCCAACAATTTCTCTAGCGCATCCTGTAACTGCATAATGCTGCAGTGTGATAAACTAGTTTGGTAGGTGTAGGAATACACCTCTGTGACTACTGTCACCCAGCAATTTCTCTAGCGCATCCTGTAACTGCATAATGCTGTAGTGTGATAAACTAGTTTGGTAGGTGTTTTAATCCCAGACATGCTAACTGTGTGTGTGTGTCTGTCTGCCTGAGAAGGGAACAATGCTTTTTAGAGTATGCACACTCCTTATGATTCACATACTCACCTTTGGCAACCCTGCTGATGTCACCCACCTAGAAATACACCTCTGGGACTGCTGTAATCCAGTAATCTCTGTAGTGCATCCTGTAACTGTGCACCGCTGACGTGTGATTTAGAACTGTGGTAGGGATCCATTCATAATCATGGTAATTATGTATGTTTTCTGTGTGTTTCAATGTCTGTGTAGGGAGCAATGCATTATAACCTACTCACTTGCAGGACATTTACAGTGCCCTACTTTGGTACTCCTGCTGATGTCATACCCTGTAAAATACACCTCTGGAGAAAAAATTCCCTAGTTATCCTTGTGGTATGTCCTATAACTTCTCTATGCAGTAGTGTGATATAAATCTTGGTCGTGGGTTTTATACCCACACATGTCAGTTGTGGACTTGTGTGTGTCTCACTGTCTGTTTTGTGATCAATGCATTTTGGGCTACTCACTTGCAGGAAATATGAAATGCCCTACTTTGGTAAACCTGCTGATGTCATTCCTTGTGAAAAACATTGTTGGGGATGGAGTAGGCCAGTAATTTCCGTAGCACATGCTATAACTGTGTAATGCTGTAGTGTGATGAACTAGTTAGGTAGGAATTCTATTCCAAGACATGGCAGGTGTGTGTGTGTGTGTGTGTGTTTGACAGTCAGAGCCTGTGTGGAGGTGGCTGTGAATGTCTAACCACTGGACATGTTGAGGAGCGGGTTTTGTAGTTTTCCTATATGGTGGCCATATTATATGCCACAATGTCCACCTCACAAGGTTTACAGATTTCAATCAGCCAAGAGACTGGTCTAGCAAGTCATATCCCTACCTCTGGCAAAAAGCCTGGTGAACACAATAAGCAACCCTACTATTACCCAGACTATGGTCTGAACCCATGTGTCATACACAAACACACTTGCCTAGAATATCCCGCTATGTTGCTAGTACCCTGCACATTGTTGACAGATAGTAGACATGGTGTGATTGCAGTGGGCCACAGAGGACATGGCACCCTGTCCAACAGTACAATAGACATATAATTGCAGACAATGCGCCTTCACTATGTTCCCCACTGGACACCTGCAACATATGGGGTGCCATCAAATGTGATCCACAAAGGACATACAATGCCTTACACACATGCCCTGTATGAACAGATACCACTGACACCAGGAAATGCCTGTATCATGCTATCATTGCAGGTGCAGGGTCAACCTGCTGTCTATTAGCAGGTCCTGCCACACCAGGCCAGTATTGGCACATCTGATGATAACAGTCAGTGTACACATGTGCCAGGCAAACCAGGTACACATAAACATGTCACTGTACATTATTGTGCGACGTGCACATCCCAGGCATTGTTCATGTCAAGGACTATCAATCACAGACATGGCATGCATTGCAAAGCAATGGCCACACACAATGGTAACCAGGATGACAGGACAGGTCATACAATACCCATCTGTGTGGGACATTGCAGACACTACACCCCTGAACCACACTGCAGACCATTGTCACATGGCCTGATGCCAAGGATTACCCCTCACCCAGCCTTGTACAGCCATCTTGCACGGCCAACCACTACATAGCCATGAAGCAATGCACACATGCATGTCAGTACTGGCACCTTGTGTCTGCGTGTGGGGTATGATGTTCCCAACCACAGTCACACCCAGTATAACTTCCATTGGCATACTGACTGATGTCAGACACGTTCACATGCCCTAGCCCATAGAACCTCAGGATATCCCCTGTGGTGCATGTAATACCTGTGCATTATGGCAGTGTGGCAAACTTAGTGGTTAGGATGTGTATTTGTGAGCCTGTCAAAGTGTGCCAATGTGTCTGGGTCCCTTAGAGAGTGTGATTGTGCTGATAATGACATCTGTTCATGTGGACAGCCATGTGTGCTACACCTAATGTATGTCTACTATATCTCTGTTGCAGATGTTGCTCACCAGCACACATATATGTTCTTACAGCACACCAACATGTCAGCTATGTGGTACATGGAGTAACTGCATGCATTTGTAATAGTAATGGCTAGTCAGTCGGGGGTTTGAGCCCCTGTACTGGTAGATGTGTGACAGAAGATGCTTAGGTTTTAGTCTCCCAGCCTTTCTCTGATGTACTTTGCCTCTGTCTGTCCCTCCCACACACCCTCTGGTGGATGTGTAGATTGCAGTCCTTGTCTAGCTGATTGCATGTGGAACAGCTGTCATGACATTCCCATAGCCAATTGCATGGAAACACAGTACAATATCTAGGAACATCATGTTGGTGTTTGCCCATGACAGTCGCTGTGAGTGGAACCTGGATCTGGTGTTTGGTAAACAGTATCACAGATGAAATCTGGATATTCCTCAAACAACATACACTGTGGAAAATAGCCTAAAGACAGGGGGGTGATGTGCCAGGCATGACTACAGCATGTAAGTGTAGCTATGCTTCATTCAGACTACTCCCAGTTTAACAGGTTGTGTGTGGTAATGGTTAGTCTGCATTTTTTAATAACTGACAACACAGTGCTCTGTTTGTGAGGAAACTCCCATCTGTAGGGTCATCTGTGGACTGGTCAGTGTGTAGAACCATTTGTTTCTTGTGTTTCTCACAGAACACACATCTGTGAACTGCAGAAGCATAGTGTGAGGACTGCAGCCAGTATACTGTGACAGTGATGAGAGTTACTGACATTGCATCCCTGATTGGACGTACGTCACATGAAACAGTGGTATGACAGTCACTGTCTGAGGTTATCACAGTGACATGCCAATAATGTGCTACTGTTCATAGCTGCAGTCAGAAGTCATCTACGCTTTGGACAGATGTCATGCATATATATGCATGTGTTGTGCTCCCTCTGCAAATGTATGACATCTGTTGTCTTGGGTTAATGGTAATATCTATGCATGCTGTTATAAGTAATCCTAAATGCTGTTGGGTATTACTAAGCCTTATCTGTGTTAAAACTGCAACACCATAGGCTGTATGGAATTGCAGGTCCCGGCGGAACCACCTGTCCCACTTCAGCTGGCCATGGCACCGGGCACCAGCACATCTGGGGTCCAGCCTTGGACCTCCACCTCTGTTGGCATTGCACCACCTTTGGGTGGAACTGCCACTGAGGATGGGACTTGCCCCCCCTGGGAGCAGGTCCAGACAGGAACTTGCCAGCCATCGTACAGTCCTGGCCGTGGTGTGTACGGAGCTCAACAAGGGGTTTCGAGGCCAGATATGTCAGCTTGAGGGCAGAGTGACACAATTAGAGGGTGAGTCTGCCTCTCCTAGACAGCCCCCAGCACAGCCATTTTTGGGGCTGTAAAGGTGCAGTGGTGGCTGCCCATAGATGGGGACCTCCATCCCACTGTTTCCATTTGGGGGCTCATGGCCTTGGGACTGCCAAACACCCCTCCCCATCCAAGGTGTCCCCCCCCACATGTGTCATATACCACCCCTGTATGCTGTCTTGTCTGTCATCCTACCCAACCTATCCTCCATGAGCATACCTACTCTCCTTCCCCAACATCTCACTCTCACCTTACAAAAATGGAAATAAAAGGCCAGTCTGTTACCAGAACGACTGTCGCCCCAGACATAGCTGTCTATTTCACACGTGTCCACTGGACACATGTAACCTTTTTAATTTGCATCACAACATACTACTGTTGTCCTCACCCCTCTCTTAGGCACACAATCCTGGTATGCACATGACTCCTAAAGGTTGCAGGTACACATGATGCAGACAACACCCAGTATATACACAACACTACCGGTCCCTCTATGGTTACCCCATTTAACTTTTTAATGATGATGATATTGCACACAGCACCTTGCAAGAGTACTGTTATCACATTATAATTGGACAGGAACTGTTTAGTTAATGTAAATAAAATGCTCAAAGTAATGTATTTGGGCAATGTACAAATGTTTGCGTGTATTAATGACACATGTCTGTCTGAGGGAGTCTTGATATTACATAGGACAACACCACTACATAATACAAGAGTTGCTGGTGTTTTCCTTCTCATTCTTTTTAATGCTTTGTTGTCACATGGTTTGTTCTGGATATATCTATATATATATCTATATATATCTATATCTATGTATGTAGATATATCTGGACATAAACACACACACATACATCTACATAATGAAATACATTTCCTATACCGTTGAATGACTGTGCTGGATAATATGTTTGTGATAACATCAGATGTCTGTATATCTGCCATGGCTTAGTGGTAAATCACATTCGCTGTGGTGTGCAGGGTCCTGGTTTCAAGCCTTGCAGAGGCTGTTTATTTTGTTGCTGGGCAGAACAAGGGCCATTGGATACGGAGTAATTAAGGCACTTTTAAGCAGTTGTAAGCGGGTGTGCGCTGGTTTGCATGATAGTAAGCAGTGGTTACTTTTGGCTACAGTTCCTTACACTCAGTTACCTTCCTGATTGCTTAACCTGTGTAAGCAGTGCTTACCCCCGCGCAAACAGGCTAAAACCCGCTCACTGCTGCTTAAAAGTGCTTACTCCTGCTTACCCCCATGCTAATTTCTTTAAAAGAAAAGAAAAAAGGATTGATATGAGAGTGGTGAAAAAGGGGCACAAAGAGAGAAAGACAGTAGGCAAGGTAGCTAGGGATGTGCATGAAGGGTGTAGGGAAGGTCCATAGCTGTCCTTTTCTTCTAAAGCAACGGCTGTGCATATGCAATAAATTTGGCGGTACATTGGGACACTCACAACCCTGAGACAGGGGTGAGGACAACAATAGTATGTTGTGATGCCAATTAGAAACATTTACATGTGTCCAGTGGACATGTGTGAAATGGACAGCTATGTATGGGGCGTGCTTTTTTTCCGGAAACAGCTTGCCCTTTTTTTCTTTTATTTTTGGGTGAGAGTGGGATGTTGGGGAAGGAGAATAGGTATGATCGGGGAGGATAGGTTGGGTAGGATTACAGATAAGACAAACAAAATGCGCACAGGGATGGTATATGACACATATGGGGGTGGACACCTTGGATGGGGAGGGGTGTTTGGAAGTAGCAAGCCTATGAGCCCACAAATGGATACAGTGGGACTGAGGTCCCCACCCATGGGCAGTCACCACTGCACCTTCACAGCCCAGAAGGTGCGGAGCTAAGCAAAGCTAACCTCTGATTACAGTTTCTTACACTCTGCATTGCTTCACCAGTGTGATACTCGCAATACCGGCAGCTGAACAGGCTTACACCCGCTTGCTCCTGCACTTGCAAATGCACTGCATTTGGTGTTTGCATCTGACACTCACACCCCTGGGTGGGGGTGAGGACTACAATAATACCTTGTGATGCCTATTACATCGGCTTACATGCCTACAGTGAGGTGCTGTGACCATGTGTTTGTAGATGTTGTGTAGTGGGTTATGCAATGACACATATGGTCATACCGTACATAGCCATTTAAACTGGACTGTGCTGCGGTGGGACCCATATCGGGAATGGCTGCCCATTAGGCGTAAGCATGCCAGTCGACTGTACAGAATCCGTGGCCTGTCTAGAGTTTGCTTCATACTATTGGTGTGTTCCTCTTACAATCTGCACCTGTCTGGCAAATACCTGGGAACTGGCACCATTAAATACAGACAAGTAATTGGGTTTAGGACCCCACATCCTTCAGCCAAGTCATACTAATGCATACCTATTATTCTATCAGCTTTCTAAGGTTGTAAGTGGAATATGTGCTTTCTGTCCCTATTTGCTCCCCCAACGGTTTATGTTCTGTCCAATGGTTTTGCTCTTAGGGGTTGAGAGGTATGGGCGTAAGCTCTGCCCATTTCAGAATATTACTTACATCCCCGGGGTGGTCCTAATACATCTGCACACCAGCTAACACCTGCACGCCTAGGCCCATAATTGCATGCCCATAGTTCCTCCACCTGCCCCTCCTCTACAGCACTCATCCTTACTGTGGGTGCAGGTAGGGTCTAATCACACCACTACACAATGCCCACTCTTCACGTGTCAGGACCCATGTCGTATGTTGTGTCAACCCATGGGTTATCAGGCTTGCACACCCTGCTGGTCCATGTATGTCTATAGCCTGGTTTGATGAATCATTACAAGGACTGACTCTGATGATCAGTAATTTTTGGGGTGTCCCACAAGGCACATTGATGTCTTTGTTTCAAGATTAGAACTGGCAGGTTTCTCCCACTGGTAGTATCCTGCCTGTGGTCTGGGAAGCAGTGGTGTGTTTACTTGTATCATGTGTTTGTATGTTTCCCCTGTCTAGGTGGGGGTGGTTGATGTTATGTGTTACACGTTTGTTGATTGGACCCCTCACCCCCATTTGCACGGCCTGTGAACATATGTAATTCGTAACTGCTGTATCATATCCTAGCTATTTACAGGTGTATATTTATACATGCACTCACACATATATATAAATATATATATATATATATATATATATATATATATATATATATATATATATATATCTACATATATATATATATATATATATATATATATATATATAAATATATATATATATATATATATGTATATATATATATATATATCTGTATATGGATGCATACATGTATATATTTATATATTGCTGTCTATGTATATCTAAAAACATATGGGTGTTTGGGTGTCTGCATATGTATATATCTATATGTGGGTATGTATATGTATTCTGTCTCTTTATGTATACATTTGTACTACGGAAAGAGAGAGGTATATCTCCATGTCGCTATGGGTAGATATGCACACAGATTCCTCTACATATATACAACTACATCTGGTTATTCCATTCTCTGCCATGTAGATTATAATTTTCTGCACTGGGACTTGTAGCGGGTGTGGCTGCTCGTTGGGCGACACCTCTGCCCAATGAACACTTTTGCTCACATCCCTGGGGCTGTCTGTATAGGCCCACATCAGCCAACACCTGCAAACCTAGACCCATAACTAGCTACCCATAGTTCCCCCACCCGCACCTTCTCTACTGCACCCATCCTTACTCTGGGTGTAGGTCGGATCTGAACACATAACTACACGCTGCCCACTCTCCACTTCACGGGACCCATGTCATACGTTGTATCTACCCATGGGTCATCAAGCTTTCCCACCCTTGTATTCCGGGTATGTACACACTCCAGCCAGAATGGTCATCGTATCGGCTTCCTTTGGTTATATGTCAATTTTTGGGGCATCCTGCAAGGGACGCTCCTGTCTGTTCCAAGATTAGATTTCATGGGTACACTCTGTCCTCCCAGTTGTATCCTGCTTGTGGTCTGGGGAGCAGTTGACTATTTACATTATTTGCAGGTTTGTGTGTATGTTTCCTCTGTCCGGCTGGGGGGTGGGGTCATGCTATGTTTTACATGTTTCTTGCTTGGGCCCCTCACTTCAATTCGCATAGCCTGTGAACATATGTCATTCTTATGTGCTGTTTCCTATCATAGCTGTATATCTGTGTATATCTATGCACACACACACACACACACACACACACACACACACACACACACACACACACACACACACACACACACACACACACACATATATATATATATATATATATATATATATATATATATATATATATATATATATATATATATATATATATATATGTCTGCAACTATATATATATATATATATATATATATATATATATATATATATATATATGGGTCTACTTCATAAGATCAACAGACCATTTGATCGACATTCATTTGGTCGACAGCTCATTTGGTCGACAACCAGTATTCAAGGCAAAAAACAGGGAATTGCCCCCCTCCCCAATGTTGTGCGACCCTGGAGTTGATATATATAGTTAGGGGGGTGTGGGGGGCACAGACCCCCACATTGCGGGGGGTGGGGTGAAGCCCCCACCTATTTCCATTTAAAACATGAAAATACAACAAAAACTACACATTTTAAATGAAAATAGGGGGGCTCCCCCACACCCCATGAATGTCGATCAAATGGTCTGTCGATCTTATGAAGTAGACCCATATATATATATATATATATATATCTATATATATATATATATATATATATATATATATATATATATATATATATATATATATATATATATATATATATATATATATATATATATATATATATATATATATATATATATATATATATATAGATAAATATATATATATATATATATATATATATAATTGTCTGTAGGGCAATGCATACCCATGCGCAAACGCACTTAAACATGCTTACTGGTGTTTATTTAAACCTGCTTACTACTGCCGTATTCATTATGACACTGGCACTTCACTCCAGTTCACTTTTAATTGTTATTATGCAGGTTATACAGCAGACAGATGTCGAAATATGTTCATATACAGATTACCAATGGAAAATGGTATGTGTTGCAGTGGGATTCAGAACGGGAATGTCTGTTCGTTAGGTGGATGCTCTAACCACTACTCTATTGCTGTACTGCTTCATTTGCATATATACCCATATACCCATGACTCCTAGTTCCCCAAACACCCACCCCAACACTGCACTAACACAGCAGTCATCCATTCTCCAGTTGGATACACTGTGTATCCACACCACTACACATTGGCCACTCCCTACTCCTGTAGACCCATCCCATGGGTTGACTCACTCCATGTATCCTCAGACATCCCAAACATTTAATCCACAAACATTGGTGAAATGAGTGACCAATAGGACACTATTCACAATTTTTGGGTTGTCCCACTTGGGACACACATCTTTATTTCAAGATTAGACTCTATACTTCATTACATCATTACTCCTGTTAACATGACACTACAATAAATTAATAGGTATGACTATGTGGTAACGCACACGTTACACATGAGAGCTAATAATGTGCGAGTTTGGCGAATTTATTTTACAAATAGGACTGGTTTAGTCATTGGCGTTGCCATAGCAGGCAGATCACAGGAATGATTCCATGAGTGAGAAAGTCCTTACATTTGATTTTTGAGAACAGCACTGACTTCGGACATTGTACACACTTCTGCATTTTAGCAGTTTTGTCCCTTCCCTCTTATGCACAACCTATTATTCTATCTACTGTTGAGGTTTGTAGGGGCACTTTCATGTTATTTATGTCTGCAAAAGGAATGAATGTGTTACAGGGAATGTACTTCTACATATAGAAGTATGCATGTGTGTATGCATATATACTTATAACGAACTCGCTGACCACCATGAGGCGGTCCAATCAGAACCAGGCCATCCAACCCTGACATGCCTGGATCCATAATTTCATACCCATAGTTCCTCCACCCCACCCGAGTTCTACATACACGCAAACCATCCATTTTCCGGTTGCTATCACAGCCATGACACACCTCCACACATTGGCCTCTCCCCAATGTTAGGGGCCCTACATGTATGTTATCCCAACCCATGTATTATCAGGCTCTCCCACCATTTAGCCCTTGAACATACCTGCCCTTGCTTGTGTAATGGTCGGAGGTCCAACCATCCTAGCAATTTTTGGGTAGTCCCACCAGGGACTACCCTGTGATTGTTTGTAAAGTAGACTTAGCAGATCGGCAATGTTACTCCCACTGGTAGTATCCTGCCTGTGGTGTGAGTAGCAGTGCTTTGCTCTCCCCTGCCCAGCTGGGTATGACATACACTGACAGCACTAAATAATACTGGAGTTGCTGTTGATTCCCTTCTCATTCTTTTTGTATGCTTTATTGTTACGACGTTCATTCTTCGTAGAGATATATTTATATATATATATATATATATATATATATATATATATATATATATATATATATATATATATATATATATATATATATATATATATATATATATATATATATATATATATATATATATATGTGTGTGTGTATATATATATATATATATATATATATATATATATATATATATATATATATATATATATATATATATATGTATATATACATACACATGCACATACATCTACATAATTATATACATTTCCTATGCCGGGCACTGCTTATTACACCCGTGCAAGCGCACTTACACTTGCTAACCAGTACTTATATATGTTTACTACTGCTTATTTGTGCTAACACCTGCTTACTAGTGCCTTATTCATTATGACACTACCACTTTGATTGAATGACATTAGTTAAACATTTCATGCGGTACTCCAGTTCACATTTACATGTTATTATGTAGGTTATACAGCAAAACGACATTCCACATGGAAAATGATATGTGCTATAGTTGGGCTTGAACCATGCATACCTGTTCATTAGGAGGATGCTTTAACCACTACACTATTGACGTTAACTTTGATTCCTCATGTTTTTCTCTATTTGGATGATTTTGAAGTGTAAGCTACGCTAAGCAGGGGGCAGTGACGTGCAAACATGCTGCACTTCTCTTACACTTCTGCTATTGAAGCAATTCGAATGTAAAATAGGGACACATGGAATCTAATTGTGAAAGTTCTAGGGACGGGGCTCAACATTCCACTACGTGCTTGTGGGTTTACTACTTTGATTTTATTTCAGTGTTCGTGGACACTCTTGTATGCTTAGTATACATTTCAGTATCCACGGACACTGAATTAATTGCTTACTATTAAAGGTGGGCTCTAATAGTAAGCATAGTAGGTTGCGCAACTGTGGGGGCATGTTTCTGCCACCATAGAACACTTAAACATGTCCCCTGCACTCGCACATGATTCCTGTGCATGTCAAGAGTGCGGCAGCGCGCCCTCATAAATATTCATATGGCGCTGCTGCACCATCTGTAATGAGGACGCTCGGCGCAAGGCAAAAACCGTCCTTGCGCCAAGCTTCATGAATCCCAGGGTATGTATTGGCATCCTCCCCTTCAGGGACAAATTAATAGTAGTTTTTAGTAAAATGTTTTGCATAGTATACATGTGGCCTTTTTGTAAAAAAAAAAGTTAAAATGTGCATGTTAGTTGTGAAATGAATCTAAAAACATTTGCATTATGGAAGCAGTGCTAGTGACAGCTTAAAAGCCAACATCATACATCTTTAATGTGTTTTAAAATACAATCACTAAATTCAGCAGTTTTCAAACACACACAGTGCCTCAGTGGAATGTTTCCCTTCTGAGAGGGAAGAACATATATATTTTTTGCTTTTTTAACTATTTCTTTTTATTAAAAATTAAAATCAAATAATAATCTAAACAAAACAAGAAATTTAAACAGTACATAACTATTATAAATTCTCATCAACAGAAAATATAGAAACTATTTACAAAGGTGTCTACAAAAAATATTGGTCATTCACTTCATAGTATTATTTTGTTACATATTATCATTACTTTTTATAACAGTTCTCTCAGTTTCAACCAAGAATTATAATATACAGTGACTCCATCTGCCCCAGGATTCAGCAAGCTCTGCACGGTGTGCAGGAATAGTGCAGAACCATGCAAATGAGGTGAATTAGTGATCCAGGAAGCTGGCAGCCGTCCATGCAGAATTAGTGTAACCTGCAGAAATGTACTCGGTTAGTAACCGAGTAAATTTCTGCAAACTACAAAACGGAGCCATGACAGCTCATAATAAAGGGTGTATATAATGTGGAAAGCATGCCAATGGCCAAATATATGGCCACTGGCATGGAAAACATTTGCAAAATAAAATAACTTTTATTTTTTTTGGCTGATTTTGGCCGTTTAAGCATAGGGCAGTGGCGCGCAAAGGGGATCGGCTGGAAAATAAAACCCTGAAAAAAGCTTTTTCAGCAAAATCACAATTTTGCCATTATAGTCAATGGCAGGCAGAAGACAACAAGGCCACTTAATAGTGATTGCTAAGGGGGAAGACTCAGTGTCAGACTTGTAACTAGGCATTAGCAGGCAATTCTATGCAAATGAGGGGAATGATACTGAATTACAGACTTCCCCTCATGGCTAGCCTGCACCCAACTGTGTAGGTGCAGGAAAACCATGGTGCAAGCCTAAGAGTTAGCTGACATCACAGAGGGGTGTGTCAGGCATACTGTAAGCTTACTGGAGCTTTGTGGCTCAGATTTGCCCTTAGCTAAGCAGAATTTAGGAAGGGGGTGTGTCTGAAGTTGCCAAGCACACTTTACATTGCCTAAACATGTGTGTGTGCCGTGCTCCAGGTTTTAAACAAACAAACAAACAAAAAAAAAGTAAACCAGGAAATAACAGCTCCATTCACATCTGAGCATTGTGCTTGCACGGTGCACCTCAGGGCTTAAACAGGAAGGCAATGGGAAGGGAAAACAGCAGTAGGAAGGTAATCAAGGAGAATTAGCATAGCTGGTAGGTGAAATGTATCAGAATCAGCCAATTACACAGGCAGCAGCCCAGCCCAGCACAGTACTATAAACTATGCAAACACCTTTCCCTCTAGTTTTTCCCACAAACTCTACACCACCGATATACACAAACGGGGAAATATTACCTAACAAAAACAACAAAATGAGAGCGGCTGCATTTGCTCTCATAAATCAACATGTGGAAGAAGCTGAAGGTGGTGAGGATGAGAATGCTGATGACCAACTCACAGTGAGGAGAAGGAGAAGATTGTATAGACCCAGGGTATCCTACCAAGGGGCTACATGAGCTGGATATAGTGGAGTGCTATAGGGTGGAGAGGGACCTCGTACAGCAAATTGTTGAGTTGTGCTGGCCACGCCTTACACACAGAACCAACAGAGGGGAACCCATTCCAGTGGATATCAAGGTATGTATAGGTTTAAGAATACTAGCCACAGGTACCTTCCAAAGGCCAACTGGGGATATCATGGGGATCTCACAGGCATCAGCATTCAGGATACATGCCGGTGAACACATATATTTCCTCAACACTCATGAGGTGTTGCCCAGCAATATGCGTCTCTTCCAGCAAATAGCAGAATACCCTGAGGTAATGGGTGCTATAGACTGCATGCACATATACATTAAAGCACCATCCAATGAGCAGGGTAGAGTCTACATAAACCATAAGGGCTTCCCCTCCATCAACTGCCAGGTCATGTGTGATGCCCAGGGCATTATAATGAATGTGTGTGCTAGCAGCCCTGGAAGCTATCATGACTCCCACATCTGGCATATCACGCAGCTGTACCAGAGATTTGCCAATGGGGACATCCCATATGGCCACCTAGTGGGGGGATGCTGGTTACGCACTGGAGCCATGGCTGATGACACCCATCAGAAATGCACACACACCCGAACAAGAACTCCATAATGAGGCACACGCACAGACCAGAATCATAATAGAAGGTGTGTTTGGGATGCTCATGTCATGATTCTAGTGCTTGGACATATCCGCTGGAGTCTTGCAGTACTCACCAGCTACATGTACCCAAATTGTCATTGTATGTGCCATGCTACACAATATGATCCTGCGGAAACAACTGCAGCAGGAACAGCATGGGGCAGGGCTACACAGCCCCCCAACCATTGCCAAGGCCTGCACAGGCACAGAGTGACTCGGAGGAGGAACAACCTGAGCCTGCCCCAGTAGGCAGAAGGAGGTGTGCCCAGTATGCCCAGGCATTGGCAAAGAGGCTATGCATTGCACATACACTGACACAGTAGGAACCCAGGGAATGACACCTCACTCTGACTTGCACATACTGTAAAAGGGATGCCAAACATGACACTACCTGTGCTTAACCATGATGCATAGGGAGTGTACTATGTGCATTCAACAAAGTCAGCCCTCCAGCACCATCTTCAATACTGGCATAGCCACAAGGAAAGATATGCTCACTGTCAATTGCTGAATGGAGTAGAATGTTCTGCTACCTGTATCTATGGTATGGATGTTAGCATGTTAGGGAATCGGGTGGCTGAATGGGATGCCAGCAGATAGTAGACACCTATATCGGCAGCATGAAATCCTTAACAAATACTGGTGTCAACATAGTAGGCAGTACTAGACAAGGTGACAAAACCCACTGCAGGACATGTGGTGTGCCAAATGTGTGTCCATAGGACACACACATGCATGTCAGTGAGGCTCATATACCCAACAACAGTCTCAGCCAGCAGGACAGGTGTAGACAAACACAAAGAAAGGCTATGCTAAGGCCTCTGATTGATGGCTATGGAGAACAGCCCCCTCCAGTCCTACACAGACAGACTACAACAGGTTAGGCAGTGGGATGTTAATTCTGAAAGGTAAGAAATCTGAAACTGAAATGTAGATCAATAAAACCTATGAAATGTAGTACACTGAAATGCCTCTAGTCTGCATGATAGGTCAGAATACAGAATGAAATGGAGTACCTGAAATACCAGTACAGTCATAGCAAATGTGTACAGTTGTCAGGTGTGCCCCCCTCAGGTTCCTATTACGTGATTGAAGTTTTGAAATGTCTAAAAGGACAATATCAAACTTGTCTGTTTGAAGTTTCAAAACTTCGAACACGGCAAAAAAATAAATAAATAAAAGATGCAACAGTAAACTAACTGTTGCAAGCAGGGTGCACCCCTCACACCTCCCGCTCTTTAAATATACCAACTCTGAGATTGCACTACAGTGCAGTAAAGGGAAATATTCCCTTTCCACACTATAGTGCAGTCTCGGAGTTGGTATATTTAAAGAGCGGGGGGTGTGGGGGTGCAGGGGGGCTTGCCACCCTGCTTGCAACAGTTAGTTTACTGTTGCATCTTTTATTTTTTTTTTTTGTATTCAAACTTCAGCAAGTTCGACTATATGGTTTCGGCCATATAGGGATCAAACTTGTTGAAGTTCAATAACGTAATAGGAGCCTGTGCCCCCCCCACCACAATTCTATGTAGAAATGTAGTAACATGTATATGTAGGTATAATAACAGTGGAACACAGATTACCTGAGCTGACCAAAGTAGCAGGATATAGTGTAGCACATGTACAATATGCAGGGCTGTGTGTGTTAGGTTGGTGTATGTTGTATATTGTATGAAAGTGGTCAGCATTTAGGCATGGTGGGTTGTGTCCTGGTGGCCAATGGCCAATACTGCTGATGACAGGGCCAAGTTTTCACAACTGCAGTGCCAAACACAATGCATCCCACCAAGACACATTCCAGCAGTAATCCATATTAATTGTTCGGATGTAATATCTGTCACCATTTGAAAGATGGACATGGCACATATGTGGGCCCAGATATACAAACAGTACACAGGTGGAAGTACCCTAGACAGAGAGTGTATAAAATGTTACTGTCAAATGGACACACCTTTGGAATTGTACATACAAGTTATCAGCACATTAGTTGGCTGTGTAGTATGGAATACTGATGTCGTCTGGCCAAACACTGGCAGACCACAAAAGTCACAGGTATGAAGTACTGAGAAACCACTGATGTCCCTGCACAAGCCAGCATAAATGGAATGCCCCACGTATATCTGTGAGTCAGCTGCAAGTAGCTTCCATAGCACACATGCACCCAACTCACCCCACCATCAGCCACAGGTACCTCACAGGTCTTATCCCTGCTGTTGAGAATGAGTACAATATGACCCCCACCTCTGTATGGGAATAGGCATAGAATGCAGCATGCTGAAGACGTGTCCCATGCAGATGTGTCCCTAGCTGTAAGCAGCACCCTGCCAGCATCAACACCACTGGATCAATAAGGACAGAAACTATTGACATTAACACCTTGCACACCTACCCTGTCACAGCAGGAGAATATAGTGGCTTGCAGCCTGGGACTGTAGGAGTGACACAATGCACCAGCCTTCTACAGATGGCCTGCACCAGTACCAAATGACCTACAGTCCTCTGTCAAAGGCCTGTGTCTCACCTGTACTGTCAATGTATGTTATCTCATGGACTCCCAAATAACAACATAACATAGTTCACAGAACCCAAATGCAAGGCCATGTTGACAAATCCCTGTAGCATGTCCACCATGTCCTACTGCATGAACTGTGGATCAACCCCTAAATAATTCTGGGATGAAGTTATAACTATAGGGATACTTATCAGATAACATGTTCATAATGTTCGGAAGAGTATAGAATAATGGGGGGGGCATGGATGCCATGGAGTGTGTGAAGTCTGAAACTCAGCTGTGTGCACATACTACCCCTGCCTGCAAACACAGGAATGGGTGGCTACAAACCTGCTCGTAAACCACAATGTGAAGGGGTAATGACCAGAAATATAAGCCCTGCCTCTGGGTAACCTGTGTGAATCTGTACAGCTGTGAGGTATGGCCACAGCAGGATATGGCCATACTGTCACATCGATGGATGTACAAGCATGGGATCCTCAGCCACCACTATACCAAGGTGCTGAACCATTTACACAGACCAATCAGCAAGTGTCTGCAGCTCCCTCTCCAGAATGGCATAATTGTGCAAGAATATGTAGGCTGCAGACCACAATACTGGACACAGCTTCATTCATCCTCTGTTCCCCAAGAAATTACTGCAAGTAAATATGTATACTTGGCAGTAGTTGATGACATAAAACATCACAGTGTAAAACAGTACATATGTCTGAATATCTCTGCTAACACCAAAACCATGTAGCAGAAACAGCACAGACACAATTACTTACAGTAACTGTGACCCCATATTGTCAACTGATCTACAGATATCCTGCAGAAACAGGTTGCTAGCTGTAGGTGTAGAGCACAAAAGCCTGCACTGCAGTACAACCTACCTGGGATGGATTCACACATTCAGTACAGAAGGTCATACTGGGCATGCTCCCACACTTAGAGAAACGAAGCCCATGTCTGACAACAAAATACTGAAAGGTCATACTAGGCATACTCCCACACTTAACAGAAATGAAGCCCATGTCTGGCAACAACAGTGGACTATACATACCTGACAGTTGCAGATGTTTGTGCACACACTCCACATTGCACACCAGTCATGCTTTGCACACACATCGGATAGGAATACATACATATATTCAAGGACAACACACTATAATAGGCCAAACTTACACATACATAGATGTGTGGAAGAGAGTGACAGACAGTGACAAAGAGCTTCCCATCATGAGGCCTGTCCCACCCAGCACACATCCAACTGGAAAAACCACATGATGTGCAAATGTCAATCACTGTAGACATTTGCTTCTGGTATCCCTCAGCACTATATCATCTCTGGTGCTTGTGATAACTGTGTAACATGACTGTACAAGCCATTATTCATCTAGCAGTTGTACACACATTCTTGTTAAATGTAAACCTGTGTGTGTGCTTCCAGATGAATGGTTTATGGCCCATTCACACACACTGCACTCTCCATTGCCCTACTTTGGCAAGCCTGCTGATGTCATTCACCTTGAAATACACCTTTGGGGAAGGCATAGCCCTGTAAGCTCTGTGGCATGTGCTATAACTGCGTAATGTTATAGTGTGATGTACTAGTTGGGTAGGAGTTCTAATCCCAGACATGGCAACTATGAAACTGTGTGTGTTTGTTTGTCTGTGTAGGAATCAATGCTGTTGAGGCCATTCACAGTCACTACACTTTCCATTGTCCTACTTTTGCAAGCCTGCTGATGTCATTCACCTTGAAATACACCTTTGGTGAAGGAGTAGCCCAGTGAGCTCCGTGGCATGTGCTATAACTGCATAATGCTATAGTGTGATGTACTAGTTAGGTAGAAGCTCTAATCCCAGACATGGCAACTTTGAGACTGTGTGTTTGTAGGGATCAATGCTTCTGTGGCCATTCACAGTAACTAGGCAGTCCTAAAAATGGTGAACATCGATATCTGTGCAGTAACTCAGACCTGGTTCAAGGCTCCAGAGAGCACACCTGCAATACCAGGCTACAACTCTTACCACACGTTTTGGCCACCAAACCAGGACCGAAACACTAAAGGTGGAGGATTGTCCATATTCACCAAGGACATTCACACCACCAGGCTAGTTGCCCAACACAATGCATCTGAAATTCTCCAGGTGCAACTAACACTAGGTAAGACTGCAATACAAATTGTAGCTTGATACAGATCCACCACCATGCCACAAGAGTCTCACTACACCTTTCTAAACATACTAGAAAATATTAAGATACAACTAAACACCCTAATACTGGATGATTTCAACCGACCTACCATTAACTCAGAAAACTACTCATGTACCAACATGTTTGCCCAATGGTTCTTGGAATTCATAAATTCCAATGCCCTGGATCAACTAATCCATAGTCCCACCAGGGGCTCCAGTATCCTAGACCTGGTTATTACCAACATGGGAAATAAATGCTCCACACCTATGGTCACCCCCTTGATGGTCAGGTCTGATTGTAAGCTAATCACCCTTGAGATCCACATCCTTCCCCCATCCCCCAGTAAGGAAACTTCCATAAAAAACTTCTCCAAAGCCAACTTCATGCAACTCAAGTCAGAAGTGACAAACTTCATGACACCCATGCAGACAGGAACTGAAAGTTCAACTCCTGAATCCTACACTAAGGCACTGTACAAGCACATCCACTCATGCATGAATCATGCCATCCCAAATAGAACCAAGACGCTCTCCTCCAAAAAAGGAAGCCAATCTGGTGGTTCCCTGTCATAAACAAACTTTACAACAAAAGGATGAAACTGTTGCAGAAGAGAGGAAAATTCCAGGATGCAAAAAATTCCCTTACCAGCCTCAGTAAGAAGCTGAGATCCCTCATAAAATCCTCCAAAGCTAGTTTCAAAAATAAAATTGCCAAAGATTCCAAAGACAACCACAAGGCATTATATAGCTATGTCAGGAATCTAAATGGCAATGCTCAGATCTGCTCTGAGCTACAACAGAATGCCATTAAATATACTGATCCCAAGGATATTGCCAATATCCTGGCAGATCAATTCAATGCCAACTTCACCCCCCTCTCACTCCCTAAAGGGCCCATCTCCATACTGAAAGATTGCCAAATTATGGTAATAATGGCCACACAGGTAAAAACCACACTCTCCAAAGCTAAGAATACAGCATCCATGGGACCAGACATCCCGAGTTGTGTACTACATGAACTACAAAATGAACTGACACTTCACCTAAGTGCCATGTTTAATCATAGCCTCACCTCAGGCTTTGTGCCCACTGAGTAGTGCACAGCTACAGTTATCCCACTCCACAAGGGGGGATCCACCTTGGATCCTGGGAACTACTGCCCCATCAGTCTGATGAGCCTGATCTGCAAGACCATGGAACGTATTATCATGGAACTTATAAACAAAGACATTGGCAACATTCAAACACTGGACCCAATCTAGTTTGGGTTTGTGAAGGGCTGATCTTGTCTTCTGAACCTGACTGACTTCTTCAAATCAGTCTCCAAAGCTGTGGATGAGGGTAAGGTGGTCCACACAGCCTATCTGGACCTTGCCAAGGCCTTTGACACCATCCCCCAGTCTGGAATCATAGATAAACTTAATAAGCTGGGCATTAATCTTTACATCACTTGATGGGTTGCCAACTGGCTTACTGAGATAACCCACACTGTAAAAATAGCCGACTCCAAATCCAGCTCCAGACAAATGACAAGTGGATTACCTCAGGGTTCAGAACTGGGACGGCTCTTGTTTGGCATCTACTTCTCTGAAGTACAGGCCAACACTAAGGGACTCTGTCTAACAAAGTTTGCAGATGACTGCAAACTGGGAGCCATTATTGAATCCCCAAATGATGTGGATATTCTACAAAAGATCCTTACAGAAACAGATGTTTGGTGCCAGAGCCATGAGCTCAAGCTCAAAGCCAAGAAATGTATAGTTATCCCCTTTGAGAAGAAACATGTACCCATGAATTACCACATAGGTGGCACTACACTGAACACGGAAAGTGTGATAAGAGACTTAGGGACACAGGTGGACAGTGATCTCACCTTCAATAACCACATCGCCACAACACTCAGGGAATCCTTCTATGTGGCACACCTCATCACTAAGGGCTTTTCATCTAGAAAAAAAAAGGAGGTCATTGTCCCACTGTACTCATCTCTCAGTAGACCCATTATAGAATACAACATCCCATTTGGTATGTACCTCTCAAGACATCTGCAACAACTAGAAAGGCCAAGAAATACCTCACTAAAAGAATCATAGGCCTAAAGCAGATGCCCTATGCTGACTGTCTACAAAAAACCCAGTTATACTCTGTCACATATCGTCTACTCACAAGCGATCTCTGCTTAACATACAAGGCCATGTCAAAACCAGAGCTGTTGGACATGCTTCACTTAAAGAAATCCCAATCCTCAGAGCCACACTCTCCAGGGATCTAAACTGTGTCATCACAATGAACAAAACATGCTGGAGGGATAGGTTCCTGACCCAGAAACTCCCTAGACTCTTGAATAGACTGCCCATACATGTCAAGCAGAGCACTTCTTTGGCCCTCTTCAAAAGGAATCTTGATGATTGGATGGGAGATAGGAAATTCACCCCAGAGATCATGTCAGTTGCCCTGCTAGACATGGACCCAGGGAAGTAAATATTGTGGGAGGAAATAGCCAGGGAATTGTTATGGCTAGGCCTGTATAGGCCCTAGGGCTGATAGTCTAGTACCGACCTATGAACCTATGAACTACACTTTCCATTGCCCTACTTTGGCAAGCCTGCTTATGTCATTCACCTTGAAATACACCTTTGGGGAAAGAGTAGCACTATAAGCTCTGTGGCACATACTATAGCTGCGTAATAGTATAGTGTGATGTACTAGTTAAGTAGGAGTTCTAATTCCAGATATGGCAACTGTGAGACTTTGTGTGTTTGTCTGTCTTTGTAGGGATCAATGCTTTTGTGGCCATTCACAGTCACTACACTTTCCATTGCCCTACTTTGGCAAGTCTGCTGATGTCATTCACCTTGAAATACACCTTTGATGAAGGAGAAGCTCTATAACCTCTGTGGCGCATGCT
Source organism: Protopterus annectens (assembly GCF_019279795.1). Classification (NCBI taxonomy): domain Eukaryota; kingdom Metazoa; phylum Chordata; order Ceratodontiformes; family Protopteridae; genus Protopterus; species Protopterus annectens. The sequence continues at coordinate 833,855,051 of NC_056730.1, read as the reverse complement.
ATAACTCTGCAATGCCATAGTGTGCTGTACTGATTAGTCCCAAGCATGGCAAGTGTGAGACTCTGTGTGTGTTTGTCTGTGTAGGGATCAATGCTTTTATGGCCATTCACAGTCACTACACTTTCCATTGCCCTACTTTGGCAAGCCTGCTGATGTCATTCACTTTAAAATAAACCTTTGGGAAAAAGGTGCCTTGTAAGCTCTGTGGCACATGTTATAACTACATAATACTGTAGTGTGATGTACTAGCTATGTAGGAGTTCTAATCCCAGACATGGCAGCTGTGAAGCTCTGTGTGTGTGTTTGTTCATCTGTGTAGGGATCAATGCTTTTGTGGCCATTCACTGTCACTACATTTTCCATTGCCCTACTTTGGCAAGCCTGCTGATGTCATTCACCTTGAAATACACTTTCAGAGAAGGAATAGCTGTGTGGCACATGCTATAACTGTGTAATGATGTAGTGTGATATACTAGGTAGGTAGGAGTTCTAATCCCAAACTTGGCAACTGTGGAACTGTGTGTGTGTGTGTGTGTGTGTGTGTGTGTGTGTGTGTGTGTGTGTGTGTGTGTGTGTGTGTGTGTGTGTGTGTGTGTGTGTGTGTGTGTGTGTGTGTGTGTGTGTGTGTGTGTGTGTGCCTGTGTAGGGATCAATGCTTTTCAGGCCATTCACAGTCACTACACTTTCCATTGCCCTACTTTGGCAAGCCTGCTGATGTCATTCTCTTTGAAATACACCTTTGGGGAAAAGTAGGCCTGTAAGTTCTGTGGTGCATGCTATAACTGAGTAATGCTGTAGTGTGATGTAATAGTTAGATTGAAGTCCCAATCCCAGACAAGGCAACTGTGAGATTCTGTGTGTGTGTGTGTGTGTGTGTGTGTGTGTGTGTGTGTGTGTGTGTGTGTGTGTGTGTGTGTATGTGTGTCTGTCTGCGTAGGGAATCAATGCTTTTTTGGCCATTCACAGTCACTACACATCCGTTGTCCTACTTTGGCTTCTGATGTCATTCACTTTAAAATACACCTTTAAGGAAGGAGTAACACTGTAAGCTCTGTGGGGCATGCTATAACTGTGTAATGCTGTAGCATGATGTACAAGTTAGGTAGGCGTTCTAGTCCTAGACATGGTAACTGTAAAACTCTGTGCATGTGTGTGTTTGTCTGTGTAGGGATCAATGCTTTTGAAGCCATTCACAGTCACTACACTTTCCATTGCCTTACTTTGGCAAGCCTGCTGATGGCATTCTCTTTGAAATACACATTTGAGGAAGAAGTAGCTCTGCAAGCTCTGTGGCATGCACTATAACTGCGTAATGCTGTAGTGCAATGCACTAGTTAGGTAGAAGTTTTAATCCCAGACATGGCAACTGTGAAACTCTGCGTGTGTGTTTGTTTGTCTTGGTAGGGATCAATGCTTTTCAGGCCATTCACAGTCAAATCACTTTCCATTGCCCTACTTTGGCAAGCCTGCTGATGTCATTCACTTTGAAATACACCTTTGGGGAAAGAGTAGCTCTGAAAGCTCTGTGATGTGTGCTATAACTGTGTAATACTATAATGTGATGTACTAATTAGGTAGGAGTTCTAATCCCAGACATGGCAGCTGTGAGATTCTGTGTGTGTGGTTTGTCATCAGTATCCAGTGTGGAGGTAGCTGCAATTGTGTCATAACAGGACTAATTGTGGGGTGGGTTTTGCATATTTGTTATATGGAGGACCTATTATATGTCACAATGTCCACCTTACAAGGACAACAGATGTCAAACAGCAAAGAGTCTGGTGTAGACAATCCATACCCCTACATGTGACATTATGGATTGGGGAACAATATAGGTACCCCTTGTATTACCCAGAGAATACTCTCCATCCATGTCTCATACACAAACACACTTGGCTAGGCAACAACCACTATGTTGGCAGTTCCCTGCACATTGCCCACAGATAGTAACCATGGTGTGATTGCAGTGGACTACAAAGGACATGGCACCCTGTTCCATCCCTACAATAGGCAAATAATTGCATACAGTGGCCCTTTGCTATGTTCCTCACTGGACACCTGCAACAACTGTAGAGTCAGCAAATGTAACTCACAAAGGAAATACAATGCCTTATACACATGCCGTGTATGGACAGATGCCACTAACATGAGTGAATACCTGTATCATGCTGTCAATGTAGGTGCAGGATCATCCTGAGTTCCATTGCCAGTTCTCACCACATGATGTCAGGAATGCCACATCAGATGATAACAATCTGTCCACACAACATGCCCCAGACACCCCAGGTACACTTCCACATGTCACAGAACATGCATGTGGGAAATGTGCACATCCCAGACACTGTCCATGCTATGGAATATAGAACACATACATGGCAAGCATTGCACAGCACTGGCCACCCACAATAGTAACCCAGATGACTGGATGGTGAATACAATACCCACCTGTGTGGGCCAATCCAGAGACTACACCCCCGAGCCACACTGTAGACCATTATCATGTGGCCTGATGTCAAGGTATACCCTTTGCCTAGCCATGTACAGCCTTCTGGCACAGTCAACCACTCCATACCTGTGAAGCAATGAACTCATGCATGTCAGTACTGGCAAACCTGTGTCTGTGTGTGTGTGGAGATTAATGGTTTGGAAGCCATTCACACTCACTATGCCTCCCATTGCCCTACTGAAGCATGCCTTTTGATGTCAGTCACCTGGGCATATCCTTTGTCCATATATCAGCCTGATAACCTCTGTGGTGCATGTGATACCTGGGTAATATTGTAGTGTAGCAAACAAGTTATTTAGGAAGTCTAATCCTGACCCTGCCAACTGTGATAATGTGTGTGAGTCCCTGAGAGAGAGTGTGGCTGTGTCGTCCTTGACACCTGCTTTCGTGGACAGGCACATGTACTACACCTACCTTATCTCTCATTTATCACTGTTGCTGATGTCACTCACCTTCAAATATACCTTTGGACAGTTTTCCAACATGTAAGCTCTGTGGTGCATGCAATAGCTGCATAAAAATATAAGTTTTGCTTTTAGGAACAACAGGTCACTTAAGAATCAGCTTTGCTACAAGTCTCACTATTCCCAGCCCAATACTTTATCGGAAAGGATTGGGACGTACATCTGTAGAAGATATACGGCATGCACGCATGTACATATAGGTTGGTGATTTGTACATCCACTATTAGGATTTAAGGTAGAAAGTGCTTTTCATGCTGATTACCAAACTAAAAATGTAGTATATTTTTGTTATTGCACTGTGTGTTTTTCGTTCTATGTAGGTAAAACTAATAGAGCATTCAAAGATAGGATACTTGAACATCTTAGGGATATAAGGAATGCTAAAGAAACCAGTGCTCTAGCAATGCATGTGGTTAAAGAAGTAGCAAGACACATATTTAAGTTTTTAGTGCTAGAGATTATGCATAGTACCATGAGGGGAGGTGACCTGGGTAACAAAACTTAATCCAGTGGGCAAAAATGGATTATACGGTTTCAAGCTGATAGACCCCCTGGCCTGAACAATAAAGTCTCATTGAAACCTTTTCTTAAAGCCAGGGCTCTTAAACATTGAAACGTTAATTCTTTGTCAATATTTTTTTACAGTTGTTATTCATTGCAATTTTTATTAATAAGGAATTTCTATCAATTGCAATACTTACTAATATACTGTCTATATATTTTTGCATGAGTTTTTATATTTATATTTTGCTATATATTTATTAAGAGTTTTATTAGTAATTTTTCAAATATGTATATTAGTTACATGTTTTTAATATTTTATATACAATTTTAGTTACTTAGTATTTGCATAGTTAATGTAAGCTCAACACAGATGTTCAGTACTACATAGGTTAATTGTGAATTTTATTCATCTGTCATCTTGACTGGTTCGTTTGAATGCTTAAAAGGATGTACCTCAATGATACTTTTCAGTTTGGTCCAATGAAGCGGATGATATCCGTGATAGCGCTTACCCCATTACTGGAATAAAGCATTTATCGTGTGACTTAGTCTGCTGCGTGGAACCATTGTGCTTTCTTTTGTTTTGTATTTTACTAATTTTTGCAACTGGTTCCCCTGTCTGTTTCAGAGGTTAGTTTTTACATGCACTACACCTACCTTATCTCTCGTTTATCACTGTTGCTGATGTCACTCACCTTCAAATATACCTTTGGACAATTTTCCAACATGTAATCTCTGTGGCGCATGCAATAACTGCATAAAAATATAATAGCAACACATAATCAGGCAGGGGGTTGAAACCCCATACTGGTA